>NC_086115.1:14019110-14131610 GCF_963921235.1 Mobula hypostoma | reverse complement strand
GTACAAGCTGGCAAGTGACGGGTGAGACCACGTGAGGGGGAAGGTGGGTGGGCAGCGGAGAGGGGTCAATGTGAAAAGCTGGGAGATGATAGGTGGAGGAGGTAGAGAGCTGAAGAAGAAGGGATCTAATAGGAGCGGAGAGTGGACCATAGGCAGTAAACTGAATTGTGGAGAGAGTTTGAGCAGTTGGGACTGTTTACCCTGGAGGGACTGAGTTGTGGAGAGAGGTAGAGCAGATGGAACTGTTTACATTCGAGGGACTGAGGTGTAGAGAGAGTTGAGCAATTAGGACTCTTTACACTGGAGTGTAGGAAGCGAAGGGGTCACCTTATAGAGGTGTACAAAATCATTAGGGTGAATGTGCACTGTTCTTTTCTCAGTGTTGGGAAACAGGGCACAGGTTTAAGGGGAGAGAGGATCAACTATTTCACCCAGAGAGTGGTCAGAATGTAAGTGAGCTGCCAGAGAAAATAGTAGAGGTAGGTATATTAACAACATTCAAAAGGCACTTGGGCAGGAAAGATTTAGTGCGATATGGGCCTAACACAGACAAATGGGAATCTTGGTCAGTATGGATCAGTTGGGCAGAAGGGCCTATTACCTTGCTGTATGACCTTGTGATTCTATAAGTTAATAACTAAAATAGCATTTATTTAAACTGTATTAAACTGCCATGAAGTAAATTTTAATAATAAACATTAATATGCAAAGTAATCAGGAAAGATTAAGGAAAACCATCAAGGAGAATATGTACTGAATTGGAGAGAGAGAACAATGCTCAGGGCAGTGGGGGAAGAGCGCAGAAAGGGACTGTTGGGTTGCTCTACTCTGAGAGTCGGTACTGAGATGATGGGTTGAATGGCATTCTGTCTGTGCCGTAACAATGATTCATGGTGACTAATCTTTTGGCAGTCAGTGCTAATAACTGCTCATGTTTGTGGTTAAAAGTTGGCTGATAAAGGCTCTGGGAGCAGTTGAGTAATGTTGTTACAATAACGAAGTTAGATAAACGCGAACTGGTGCTGTGATTGATCTGGGACAAATAACGACTACCTCTCTCTGCAACAGCTCAGGACGTGCAGCAGGAATACGACCCTCATGCTGACCCCGTCACTCATCCCCAGCATCACTGTCCTCCGTTGAGTCCACATCCCTTGATTCCCACAATGTCAAAGAAAGCAATCACTCTCTCTCGTGAACACTCTGAGACTGAGGCCCCGCGAGCCACCGGGTTAGGCAGTGACAGAGGTTCTCTCTCTGAGAGGGTGAAGGTATTTCCTCTCAGCACGCCCCTGAATGCCCACCACTTCTTCAGACACAACAGTTCCTGCTTTTTGATGCCCCAACCAGAAGATGCAACAACCCCGCTCCTACGCTAACAAACGCTATCGATGTCTTGCTAAGGTTCGAAGTTCAAATTAAATTTATTATCAAGGTATGCTTATGTGACTGTGTACTACCCAGAGATTCACTTTCTTGCAGGCACTCACGGTAGGACAAAATACAATAGAGTCAATGAAAACTACTCACAAAGACTGATAAATGACTGTGTGCAGACAAAATGTGCAATAAATAAACAAACAAATAAGTATTCAGATAGATCAATAAATAAGTAACCCGATAAATAAACAAACAAACAGACAAACAAATAAGTAGATAAATAGATAAATAAATAAATAGATTGATACTGTGAATAGAAAATGTAGAATCCTCGAAGGTTAGTCCGGAGGTTGAAGAATCAGTTGAGGTGAGTGAAGTTATCCGGGCTGGTTCAGCGGCCTGGCAGTTGAAGGGTAATAACTGTCCCTGAATCTGCTGGGAGCATCTGCAGGAGGGTAGGCATGAGAAAATGGCTTCTACTACGGAAACAAGCTCTCCAGCCCAACTTGTCCATACCCGACTGAGATATCCATTTAAGCTAGTTCCATTTCCATCTGTCTAACATTTCCTGTCCATGTACCTTTTCAATATTGTTATTGTAACTGTCTCAATTATACATCCTCTGGCACCTTGTTCCATATATACACCACCCAACAGGTGAAGAAGTTGCTGCTTGGATTGCTTTAAAATCTCTCCCTTCTCACCTCAAACCTCAAACCTACGCCCTTTAGGTTTTGATTTACTTTCTCCAGAGGGGGAAAAAGCTGTGCAAATTCACCTGATCTGTGTCCCTTGGGATTTTATACACCTCTATAAATTAACCCACTTAGCCTCCTATGCTCCTAGTAATAAAATCCTAACTTGTTCAACTTCACTGTATACCTCAGTCCCTTGAGTCCTGGCAACCTTCTCATTAAATAAAGTTAAGAATGAAACACAGGACCAGAAGAACAGAACAAAGCACAGCTTAATAATTATGTGTGAAACACGGAGAGAATGGCAGGACTTCTGTGGAGGAGTGGCTACAAATGTTAGGGCACTAATTATCGCATAAAGTAAGGTGATTGTACAGATCCACCCCACCCCCACACTCCCATCGCCCTTTATAAAGAGTCCTTTCTCGATAAGACAACATGACTGACTGAATCCATTCACCACACAACTGACTGAGAAACAGTCACCAGTTATTCCGAGGGAACTCTGCGAACAATTGGGCTTTACTGAATCGGTCACGAGATTGGTTCCTTCCCCGTTGTTGCTCTCTCCCGAGGGACAAGCTTTCTTTTAGAATTCACAGCTTGTCTGGTCGGCCATTGCTCTGTGACCTCTTGTGAGCTCCTCGGGGTACTGAGAGAAAAGCTTTACCAGAAAAAGTGTTGGGAAAAGCAGGTTTTCCGAGACATATCCTGGGAAAGGCCATCCTTGTGTCTCCACTTCCTTCCCCCTACCCTCGGCCTCTCCTTCACCCACTTCCTGTCAAGCTAGAGGCATTGCTGGGACTAGCAGCGGTAGGGTTTGACCTCCTGATCCATAGATTGATAGAAAGAAAGGTTTTGAACACGGTGCAATTCAGCACAGGAACAAACCCTTCAGCCGACAATGACAATGTAAACCAAAGGTTTCCAAACCCTCTTTCAGGTGGGTCCTCTCCTCCTCAGAATCTGTCTCCCAGCCACTCAGTAAATTAGAACAGAGAATGTAGAACACTACAGGACAGTACAGGCCCTTCAGCCCACAAGGCTGTGCTAGCCTTTTAACCTATTCTATGATCAATTTAACCCTTCCCTCCTACATAGCCTTCCATTTTTCCATCATCCATGCGTCTATCTTAAATGTTCTTAAATGTTTGTAATGCATCTGGGTCTATCTCCATCCCTGGCAGTGCATTCCATGTACCCACCATTTTATGTGTAAAATACATACCTCTGACATTCTCCTCCCCCCACACCACCACCACCACAGACACACATTGCTCCAATCAGAATCAGGTTTAATATCACCGAAAAATGTGAGATTTGTTGTTTATTGTGGCAGGAATACATTTCAATACACAATTACAGAAACTATGAATTACAGTAAGTATGTATATATATATATGTATGTATGCGTGTATATATATTTACTGTAATTCATATATATAAAACATTAAATAAGTAGTGCAAAAATAGTAGTGAGGTTGTGTTTATGGGTTCAATGTCCATTCAGAAATCTGGTGGCAGAGGGCACGAAGATTTTCCTGAATCACTTTAAAATTATGCCGTCCCATATTAATCATTTCCGTCTTGGGAGAAAGTCTCTGGCTATTCACTCGATCTATGCCTCTTATCATCTTGTACACCTTGATCAAGCCACCTTTCCAATTAAACAAAACTTAGAATCTGTAAGTATTATCACACGGACCGAGGTACAATGGGAAAACTTAGTTTTGCGTGCCTTCCACACAGATCATTTCATCCCAGCGGGACATCGTGATGGGACAAGGGGGAACAATAACACAACACAGATCAAAGTGTAACAACTACAGGGGAAGTGCAGTGTAGGCAGACAATAAGGTGGAAGGCCAAGAGTCTATTTTATCATATAGGTAATGACGAGTTTGAGTACAGAGAGAAAATTAAGAACCTGGTGGCATGGTACGAAGACAATAGCCTACCCCTCAACGTCAGCAAGACGAAGGAATTGGTTGTTGACTTCAGAAGGAGTAGTGGACCGCACGACCCAATTTACATCGGTGGTGCGCAAGTGGAACAGGTCAAAAGCTTTAAGTTCCTCGGGGTCAATATCACAAATGACCTGACTTGGTCCAACCAAGCAGAGTTCACTGCCAAGAAGGCCCACCAGCGCCTTTACTTCCTGAGAAAACTAAAGAAATTTGGCCTGTCCCCTAAAACCCTCACTAATTTTTATAGATGCACCGTAGAAAGCATTCTTCTAGGGTGCATCACAACCTGGTATGGGAGTTGTCCTGTCCAAGACCAGAAGAAGTTGCAGAAGATCGTGAACACGGCACAGCACATCACACAAACCAATCTTCCGTCCGTGGACTCACTTTACACCGCACGCTGTCGGAGCTGTGCTGCCAGGATAATCAAGGACACGACCCACCCAGCCAACACACTTTTCATCCCTCTTCCCTCCGGGAGAAGCTCAGGAGCTTGAAGACTCGTAAGGCCAGATTTGGGAACAGCTTCTTTCCAACTGTGATAAGACTGCTGAACGGATCCTGACCCAGATCTGGGCCGTACCCTCCAAATAGCCGGACCTGCCTCTCAGTTTTTTTGCACTACCTTACTTTCCCTTTTCTATTTTCTATTTATGATTTATAATTTAAATTTTTAATAGTTACTAATTTTAACTATTTTTAATATCTGTAATATTTAATATTTGTAATCCAGGGAGCGTAAAGGCAGAATCAAATATCGTTGTGATGATTGTACGTTCTGGTACCAATGGTTTGGCGACAATAAAGTATAAAGTATATGAGGGAACTGGTCACTAGCCTTAAGAAGGTGGGGTAGAAGATGTCTTTAAATCTCGTGGTACATGCTTTCAAGTTTCTGTATCTTGTCAGTAAAAGTTTAGTCAAATTGGCAGGATCTTAAAGGTGATTGGAAGAAAGTACAAGAAGTATGTTAGAGCAATGTTTTTTACTGAGAGTGGGGAGTGTGGGGAGTGCGTGGAACGTGCTGCCGGAGATGGTGGTAGAGGCAGAATCATCAGGGACACAAGAGATTCTTAGAAAAGTACATAGATGATAGAAAAATGGAGGACCATGTGGGAGGAAGGATTAGATTGATCTTAGAATAAGTTAAAGGGTTGGCACAACATTGTGGGCCAAAGAGCTTATACTGTGCTGTTCAGTGTTCCGTGTTCCTTAAGGGAAGAAAGGCAGAACAGAGGGGTTTCGGAAGGGAATTTCAAAACTAAGGCTCCAGGCAACAAAAGCCACGGTCGACAACAGTAGAGTGGTTACATTCAGGAATGTCAAGAGGCCAGAATCACAGAAGATTTCAGAAAGGGATATATGAAGAGGTAGGGCCATGCAGGGATCTGAATATCCATCAGGTGTTGTAAAATTAGGCCACTTAACCCACCAAGTCTGCTCTGCCATTCAGTCGCGGTTGATTATGTTTCAAACCCATTCTCTCACCTTCTCCCTGGAACTCTGGAATATTGTGAACAATTTTGGGCTCCATACATAAGGATGGATGTGCTGGCTCTGAACAGGTCCCAGAGGAGCTTCACAAGAATGATTCTGAAATTGCAAGGTGCATGTGGAGTGTCTGATGTTTCAGGGTCCGTACTGCTGGAGTTCAGAAGGCAGAGGAGGGATCTCACTGAAACCTATTGGATACTGACAGTGTGACTAGAGTGGACATGGAGAATATGTTTCCATTAATAGGAGAGCCTAGAATTCGAGGGCATAGCCTCAGAATAAAGGGATGTTCCTTTAAAACTGAGAGGCAGGGAATCTCTTCAGTTGGAGGGTGGTAAATTTGTAGAATTCGTGACTACAGGTAGCTGTGCAGGCCAATTCATTGGGTGTGTTTTAGGAAGAGATTACTAGGTTCTTGGTTGGTAAGGGAGTTAACGGTTTTGGGAAGAAGGCAGAAGAACGGGGTTGAAAATATCAGCTATAATTGAATGGCAGGGCAGATTCAATGGGCCGAATGGTGTAATTCTGTTCCTTTGTCTAATGGTCCTATCACTCCAGCAGTAACTAACTTTGACAAGTATTGTACTAGTCTTGATGTTCCTTGGGATATCTTGAGATTGTGAATGGCACTATGAACGCACTTACTTGCTGCCCATTACACCACTGGCGTTAAGGGCAGCAATGAAGGTCCTCCATCTCTGGTAGTTTTCAGGGCTTCCTTCTTCATGTCAGTAGCTTCTCTCAGTTTACACTACTGTCAGTCACACAAGTCCCAGATGGAGACTCAGGAATACTGTCGCACACAGATGTAGAAGGATTCTTCATTCTGTTTTCCATAACAGTTTTGTTTTACCAGTCAGGGACATTAGCCCCCAGCTAAATACCGAACCCGGAGGTCTAGTGGGCCACTCATAGTCTGGCCTCTACCCTTTGACCTGTTTGGCATGGATGGCCCTACCAAGAGCCAAAGTATAAAGTCCTGACTCCAGCCAACATAGCCCTCCTGGTCATTGAGGCTCACAAGCCTCCAAACCCCATGACAAGGTTGTGGACCTCTTGGAGGACTAAACACTCAGTGGCCATTTTATAAAGTACACCCGTACATCTGCTCAGTAATGCAAATATCTAATCAGCCGATCATGTGGCAGCAACTCAATGCATAAAAGCATGCAGACATGGTCAAGAGATTCAGTTGTTGTTCAGACCAAATATCAGAATAGGGAAGAAATGTGATTTAAGTGGCTTTGAAACAGAAACTGCGGGTCTCCTGGGGTCTTCATACACAACAGTCTCTCGAGTTACAGAGAATGGTGCGAGAAACAACATAACATCCAGTGAACAGCAGTTCTGTGGGTGAAAACCACCTTGTTAGTGAGAGAGGTCAGAGGAGAATGGCCAGACTGGTTCAAGCTGACAGGAACTCAAATAACCACGTGTTACAACACGGATGTGCAGAAGAGCACCTCTGAACCCACAACATGTTGAACCTTGAAATGGACAGACTACAGCAGTGGAAGACCACAAGTGCACAGAAATACACTTAGTGGTCAGTTTAATAGGTACCTCCTGTAAAGTGGCCATAAGTGTAGAAATGGAAGTCATTTTTGGGGATACCTCAGCAACATACCTGAAGAAAGAAACACAATTTCCTATCGCAGACCTTTCACTTCTGGGAGAATCCAGCCTGTCTTTCTGTTCGTTTCGGGGGAATCAGCTGAGGGGGGAAAGGTTGGACAGCTTTATTCAGCAGGGTGTCAGAGGGACGTTCACAGTCTGTGAACATCAACAGGGGATTAGGGGGAGGTGTCAGACTCTGAATAGGTCAGCTCCCAGAGTGTTGGAGGATTAACCGAGGGTGACAAGTTTAATCACACATCCACATCCCCCACTCGCGGTCTTCTAGAGGAGCGATTTCCCTGTCTAACGGGGCAGCAAGAGCTGTAATTTCTTATTATTTTGTATTATAAAGTTATAGACACAGCTTTGCATGTCACAGAAAACAGCCTCCCTTCTATAGACTTTGTCGGTACCTCTCACTGCCTCAGTAAAGCAACCAGAATAATCAAAGGCCTCGCCTACCCCAGACATTCCCTCTTCTTCCCCCTCCCATCAGGCAGAGGATACAAAAGCCTGAAAGCTTGTTCCACCAGGCTGAAGGACAGCTTCTATCCAACTATTACAAGAATTGACCTCACAATCACCTCATTATGATCTTCCACCTTATCATTTACCTACACTGTTTTTTCCCTGTAGCTGTTACACTTTATCCTGCATTCTGTTATTGTTTTACCTTGTACTCTCTCAATGCACTGTATCTGAACAGTATGCAAGACAAGCTTTTCACTGAATCTTAGTACCATGTGACAATAATAAATCAGGATACACACGCAAGTATTATTTATGATAATTTTAAGTTTATGTTAACATGTTTGATCTTGTCTTGTAATGTCTTGTAACTAAGTTAATTTTCAGGGTATTTATACTCTGTTTATGTCTACCCACCCCAAAAGGTGTATGGGGTGTTCTCTGGTGAAGGGGCTCGTCGTGTCCATTCTGGGGCAGCTCACTCACCTTTGGCCCCCACCGGGCACTCAGCTCTCACCTGTGGCTTCAAGTAGCTGTGTGCATGTGACAGTGGCCATAGCCCGGTACACCGCTTCGACAGGCGGGCTAAACCAGGTGTGGGTAGCTGACGGGCCTCACACCCCGGTGAGATAGTGAAGTCAGCTCTGGCGGACTGGGCAGATGAGATCAGCTGTGAGATCCAACGGCCAGGGAGGTGGTTCTGCAACACTTCGTGGAGGGCAAAGGGCATGGCGAGGCGCAGAAGGAGTCGTGGACATCCGCTGCAATCACAAGCTCGGTCGTGAGGCCTATGTGTACCGCTGGACCCGGGCTTCTGAGGTCGAGAGATTGGAACTGCCCCAGAGCAGTGTCTTTTCCACTTTAAAAACTCTCCTGCACAGGTTTCTTCATGCAGTTTAACTGTACAAATCTAACTGCCTTGTAAACCTCCCTCTGATACCTCACAGCCCCACGAGGGTTTGTGCTGGATCGCCATGGAGCCTCTCACACCGAGCAGTTCACCGAGTGACAAACTTCTTTACGTCTTGGCCTGGTGTGGGAGCTCCAGTGCTCAGGGACGCAAGAGGCTACAGACAATGACAGACTCAGCCGGTCCCATCATGGGCACGGCTCTCCCCTCCATCAAGGGCATCTACAAGGTGCGATGTCACGGGAAGGCAACATCCACCATCAGGGACCCTCATCACCCAGGCCGTGCCCTCAGCTTAATGCTACCATCGGGCAGGAAGTACAGGAGCCTGAAGACCCAGGCCTTAAGGTTCAACAGCAGCTTCATCCCTACTGCCATGAGGATCTTGAACTGAACACCCCCAATGCTACCTTGGACTACAGTTCCCTCAGTCACAAGAGATTCTGCTGATCCTGGAAACCTTGAGCAACACATACAAAATGCTGGAATAACACAGCAGATCAGGCAGCATCTATGGAGGGGAATAAACAGTCGGCGTTTTGGGCCAAGAAGCTTCAGGTTGGAGGAGGAACATGTCATTCCCTCAACGTACTAATACTGTTATGTTATTCTGTTATGTAAATTACGTGCAATATGCTAATTTAAATCCACATAATTTATGCACAATGTGCTAATTTGTGTAAATTATGTATAGTATGTTAATTTGTTTATGTAAATACGTTAGTCCTGTTTGTAAAGTACTTTGCTGCTGCACGGTTAATTTTCATGGCATTTACACCCTGGGTCCATGGCAGAAAACTTGAACTTCAGTGGGACTTGGAGTGGCTAATTGTCTCCGATTCTGGGCCTGGAACCAAAGAGGAAAGTGGAAACCAAGGGATTAAGTAACTTCTTTCAACAGACAGTGAAGTGAGACGGGAGAGAAAGTTGTTAGAAATTCCATCGGCATGCGAGGTTGGAAATTAAAATGTTTGGGGAATGTGTTCAGTCCACAGGAAGAGACCGCAATGTTCACCCCACAATCTTTGGGGGATACAGAGGAGCTGTGTGAGTGGGCGAGAGCCTGGCAGATAGAATATGTGAGGCTGGAGGGTTGTGTGTGCGTGTGTCTGGTTGGAAGGGAGGAACGAGGCTTGGGTTGCTGTTGTTGTTTTGATGCTTGCTGTGGTCTGCTTTGGTCTGCTGAGCATGGCGAGCTTGCTATGTTACTGCCAGAATGTGCAGCGATACATGCAGACTGCCCCAAGTACATCCTTAACGTTGTGTTGGCTGCTAATGTCAATGGCATATTTCTCTGCATGTTTTGATGCACATTGATAAACAAATCTTAATCTGAATAAATCTGGATCTGAATAAAGAGTAAATTATATTGTTAACACAAGAATGTCTGCAGATGCTGGAAAAAAGCAACACACACAAAATGCTGGAGAAACTCAACGTGCCAGGCAGCAGCTTTGGAGGGGAATAAATAGTTGACATTTCAGGTGGAGAAGGAACAAGAAGAATGCCAGAATAAAAAGGTTGGGGAGAGGGGAAGGAGGCTAGCTGGAAGGTGATAGGTGAAGCCAAGTAGGAGAGAAAGATCAAGGGCTGGAGAAGAAGGAATCTGATGGGAGAGCAGAGTGGACCATAGGAGAATGGGAAGGAAGAGGGAACGCAGGAGCAGGTAATAGGCAGGTGAGAAGAGGTAAAAGATCAGAGTGAGGAATAGAGGAAGGTGATGGGGGGAATTTTTTACTGGAAGGAGAAGTCAATGTTCATGCCATCAGATTGGAGGCCACCCAGACGGAATATAGGGTGTTCTTCCTCCACCCTGAGGGTGGCCTCACCTTGGCACAAGAGGAGGCCATGGACCGACGTTGGAACGGGATGGGAATCGGAATTGAAATCATGGTGTATAAAGCCACCGGGTATAGTTGCATCCTGGACACACGATTGGTTCCCACGGGAACCAGTGAGCACAAACTTCCTCATCAGCTGAACGAGGGCACCATGCTATGTGGGTTAAAGGCAGTAGATGGGGCTGAGAAAAATGGAGAGATGGAGAAAGAGGGTGAGAGAGAAAGAGACAGGGAGAGAGATAGAGGAGGCAAAGGAGGAAAGGGAGAGTAAAAGAGATAGAGGAGGGGGCAGGGAGAGAGAGATGGGAGAAGAGAAAGAGGCAGTGACAGGGGAAGGGAGTGAGACAGATAGAGAAGGGACAGAGATAGAGAGCTAGCCAAAGAATGAAAGAGAGAATAAGGTTAAAAGAGACAAACATAGAGAGAGAGAGAGAGAGAGAGAGAGAGAGAGATTGAAAGATGGTCAAAAGAGGTAGAGGGAGAGAAAAAATGAGGATCAAAGCAGGTCTGGAGATTTCTCTGGAGACATTGTATATACACAATGGGCAATGGGGGGAATGGTCTCAGTACAAGACAATCAGAGACACACAGGGGTAGCCTGAGAGAGAGAGAGAAAGAGTCAGAGATAGCAAATGTTAGAGAGAGAGATGGGGAGGAAGGAGACCTATACAATAATATGTTTAAGATAACGTTTAAGATAACTTCTTCTGATAAGGTGCTTTCATTTCCAGAAACCATTTGTGTTGAAGTCCGTTAATGCAACTATAATCCAGAAATCCTGAAATCTCAGGAATTCTGGCAAAGCCTCCAGTCAGAAGGCTGAGGAATGCACAGAGGATTTTTAGTTATATTAATTTACTGCTGGAATGTGGGCTCTCCCTGAGTCACCCAACCATAACCCGTTGCCTAGCAATTTAGTCAGCTCTCTCAGTTGAATTAGACATATGACATGACTTCAATTACTTGATATGATGACCTAAGGATGTCTGACTACCTGACACCTGACCCCCCCCCCCTTGAGATCTGACCTTCTAAACTCTGATTTGGAGTCATCTGATTGGGTAACATCTAACCTTTTAACACAATTACATGATACCCTCTCTTCGCCTCACCTGCCCATCACATCTCTCGTGCCTCTCCTCTTTCCCTTTCTCCCATGGCTCACTCTCCCCGCCTATCAGATTCCTTCTTGTTCAGTCCTTTACCTCTCCCACCTATCCCCTCCCAGCTTCTTACCTCATCCTTGCTCCCCCACCCACCTTCTCCCTCATCTGGTTTCCTACTTCCCCTTCCCCGTCCTCCTTATCCTGGCTTCTCCCCCACTTTCTTTCCAGTCCTGATAAAGATACTCAGTCCAAAATGTCAACTGTTTATTCCCCCCCCCAACAGATGTCGCCTGACCTGCTGAGTTCCTCCAGCACTTTGTGTGCACTTCTCATCCTTGCCCAGTACAGCTCCCCTGTGACTCAAGGCCCCCAGTTAAAGGCAAGACAGTCAGGCAGTCATTAACCTTGGGATTAAAGCTACTTGGTCATATCCCACGTCCTCATGGGAAACTCTTCACTGCGGAGACTGGAAATGTTGAAATGTGACACCGTTCCCTTGGGCCAATGAAGCAAGGGCAATAAACATTTCTTTTACCGGCAACTTCCACGTCCCCAGAAAGAACGATTAAAGAGATTTGTTTTATTTGTTGCATGTACATTAAAACATATAGTGAAATGCGTAGTTTGCATCAACAACCGACACAGTCCGAGGATTGTGCTGGGGGCAGCCCACAAGTATCACCAGCGCAGTAAGCCCACGGCTTACAAATACTAACCCACACATCTTTAGAATGCAGGACACATCAGGAGCATCCAGAGGAACAGGGAGGAGGTACAGACTCCTTACACACAGCAGTGGTAATAAAGCTTTAAAATGAAATAGAACACCAAGTGTAACCAATCGAACTTGTTATTGTTACTGGAGAGCTTACACTGTTGGACTTCCTTAAAGTATGCACCAGTGCGGATAAATGTTCACTATGCATCTGGGAGGCTCTGCTTCTCCCTCAGGTCCACACTGCGGGACAACATTTAACCCCAGGACCCTGGTGGTCAAAGGTCTAGAGGGGAACCCACACAGGAATAACGTTATACAAAATGCGGGAGGAACTCAGTGTGCCAGGCAGCACTCACGGAAAGGAATAAACAGTCGATGATTTGGGCGGAGACCCTTCATCAGGACCCATACAGGGGTGCAGACTTCAAATGTTCCTTTGAAGTCTATGAATGTGTCTGAGGTGGTAAGAACTGAAAGAACCACAGGTGCATGGCAAGAGCATTTGGAATAGTTCTCCTGAGAGCAGAAAGAGAAGAGTTCAAAGTTCAAAGTAAATTTATAATTAAGGTGCATATGTGTCACCACATACTGCCCTGCGATTCATTTTCTTGTGGGCATTCACAGTAGAACAAAAATACAGTAGAATCAATGAAAAACTACACACAAAGACTGATACCCAATGTTCAACAGAAGATAAACGGCAAAACAAAAAACTAATAGTAACAATACATAAATAAGTCTATAAATAACACTGAGAACGTGAGTGGTAGAGTCCTTGAAAGTGAGATTCAGGTTCAGGAGCCTGAGGGTAATAGGGTAATAACCTATTCCTGAAACCAGTGGTGTGGGACCCAAGGCCCCTATACCAGCAATGAAAAGAGAGCATGGCCTGGATTTTGCTACTAACAGCTCACTAAGCATGTTGAGGCCACTCTCAGGTTGGAGGAGCAACACCTCGTAGTCTGTTTGGAGAACCTCCAATGTCATGACATGAACATCTATTTCTCCAGCTTCCAGTAATTTCTCCACTCCCCCTTACCTCTCTTACAATTCTGCACTCTGGCCCTCCCTTACTTCTTCTCTTCTCCTCGTTGGCCCATTACCTTCCCCTGGTGCCCCTCCTCCTTCTCTTTCTCCCCTCCTATCAGAATCTTTCTAAACTCAAGAGTTATTTCAACATACTATGTGAATAGGAATTTGGCAAGCTGTGTTGGGCCGAATGGCCTGTTCTTGCCCCCCCTCCTTGTCTTTCTTCCCGGACCTCCTGTCCCAGGATCCTCTCGTATCCCCTTTTGCCTATCACCTGTCCAGCTCTCGGCTCTATCCCTCCCCCTCCTGTCTTCTCCTATCATTTTGGATCTCCCCCTCCCCCTCCAACTTTCAAATCCCTTACTCACTCTTCCTTCAGTTAGTCCTGACGAAGGGTCTCGGCCTGAAACGTCGACTGCACCTCTTCCTACAGATGCTGCCTGGCCTGCTGCGTTCACCAGCAACTTTGATGTGTGTTGCACTAATATTCTAATGCTCTCCAGTCCTTTACTTTTTCCATTTCATCCCTTCTTCCCCACCCAGCTGTCCTAACCTGTCACCTTCTAGTTAGTACTCCTTTCCCACCCCCCACCCCCACCTTCTTATCTGGCATCTTCCACCTTTGTCTCCAGTCCTGAAGAAGCATCTCAGCCCGAAATGTCGACTGTTCTTTCATTTCTTTAGATGCTGCCTGACTTGCCGAGTTACTCCAGCATTTTGTGTGTGTTTCACTAAATATTTTGACATATTTCCTATGCTTTGATTCTTTACTCAATAAATGCTATATTTTATGTTTTTTATTGCTTATTAAAAATTAATTACAAATTTGAATCCTAACATTGGAATAGTTTAATGTGAGAACTAGAGCTGGATCACTCAGCTGCTCTGTCTCAAAGTTATTAAGTTCTAGCAAGATAACTCTCGAATTTTCTTTTCTTTTGATATTTTATTGCTTCCAATTTTAATCAATATGATTATTTTCAATGCGCACAAAAGCTCAAAATTCATGATTGTTTAGTGTCATTTCCAGTATGCAAATGTACAGAAGAATTAAATAGGTTTTACTCCGGATCCGATGCAGCGCAAGAAAACACAAGATGTTAAAGAACACAATAATATGTCCCTAATGTCCCTAAAGTAAGGCTGATCAACACCGCCACCCCTTCACACCCATAAATGCCACCGCTTGATCATTTCCTGTCAGTCACCTTTGGGGAAAGTAACTGTTTTTGAGTCTGTTGGTCCTGGATGCTATGTAGCCTCCTCCCTGATGACATTTGGAACACGCGGTCAACGACCAGGGAGGGTGGGATCCTTCATGATGGCACATTGCAGAAACGGGCCCTTCAGCCAAACTAGTCCATGCTGACCAAGATTCCCATTTAGTACCATTCGCCTGATGTGCCTGCCTTAGTCACTTCCTCCGGCAGCTCATTCCAATTTCTGAAGGTGCTGGAAATCTCGAGCAACGTACACAAAATGCTGAAGGAGCTCGGCAGGACAGGCCGAATCGATGGAGAGGAATAAGCAGGCGATGTTTCAGGCCGAGGCCCCTCACCAGGACTGCAAAGGAAGGGGCAGAAGCCAGAATAAGAAGGTGGTAACTTTAAAGGATTTAGCTTAATTTGACACCATGTCTGGCACAAGCATGGTAGGTAGGGTTGCCAGCTGTCCCGTATTAGCCGGGACATCCCGTATATTGGGCTAAGTTGGTTTGTCCCACATGGGACCGCCTTTGTCCCGTGTTTCCCCCACTAAGGTAGAGCATTCCTATGAAACCGTTCGTACCGAAATGGCGTGAAGCGCAGAAGCAATTACCGTTAATTTATATGGGAAAAATTTTTGAGCATTCCCAGACCCAAAAAATAACCTACCAAATCATACCAATAACACATAAAACTTAAAATAACACTAACGTATAGTAAAAGCAGGAATGATATGATAAATACACAGCCTATATAAAGTAGAAATAATGTATGTACAATGTATCAGAATCAGGGAGATTAAGCCAAAACAGATTTGTAGAAAAGAATTTGCACGTACACACATGCCCAAGTCACATATGCGCACACAGGTACCCGCGCAAGGCTTCATGGTCATGGTAGTCTTTCTCGGGGTAAACACAAGTGTCCCGTATTTGACTGCTCCTTTTGTCCCTTATTTGGGAGTGAGAAAGTTGGCAACCCTAATGGCAGGCCCAAGGGCCTGTTCCTGTTCAGTGTTCAGTGCTCTATGTTCTCTGATTCTCCTACCCCTCATCTACCCATGAGGGGTAACTAACCCACTCTACTGCACATCTTTGGGATTTGGGTGGAAACTGGAGCTCCCCGGGGGGTGGGGGGTGGTGGGGGGGAACGTGCGACTCCTCCCACACCCTCTCCTCGGGCTCAGCCTCTGGACTGAACGATCAGTTAACTTGCGGTGGAGCAACATTACTGGCATCCGGGAATGAGATGCACGTCTGGGCGGTGGAGAAGGAGTCTGTTATTTAGTGAGCAGGGATGGCTGACCCTCACCTCCCTGCGAAGGATAAAGAGGTTGGTGTGAAGTAAACTGTGGCAGTCTGTTTCCAGTTAAATAGGCCCAGGCTGGAAGGGGAGCCGTCAATCAGAAAGAGAGCATGTGAATGAGTTGCTGTACCTCGCCGGGTGACAAGTGGCTTCTTGTATCCGGTTTGGCACGTACTGAGAGGAATCGTGAGAATTCTCTTCCTACAAGTGCCATGACAACATTAATTAGCTCCTCAGAATGGGAGGTCTGCTCTTCACTGACCTCGCCTGAGAGATCTCGGCTGATGGGTCACCTGATTGAGGTTGATTGACAGCTTCAAGCGACAAAACCTACCCGGTGATTCTCTCTTCAAAGTCTCTGCTCTCAATAGTCACCTCAGATGGACTAATGTGGTACTGTTACAGCGCACAATATCCATTGTGAGTTCCTTCTTTTCTACAACCCCCACTGCTGTCTGCTGGGGGAACAGCTCCTCTCCTTAACCCTTAAGTGGGCTTCAGCTTGTGTGAAAGCTGTGCCATTCTAAAATACCGACACACAGTTCCCTCACTGTTCACTTTCTTTTGCCAGACCCGCTGAGAACCCCCAGCGTTTTGCTCCATTCCAAAATGGGGCGACACGCTACCATGGCAGTTAACTTAAGGCTGCTGCAGTGCCAGTGACTGGGGTTCAATTCCTGCCACTGTCTGTAAGGAATTTACACATTCTCTCTGTGACCGCGTGGGTTTCCTCCAGGGGCTCTGGTTTCCTCCCACATTCCAAAGAATGTGGGAAGTAGGTTAGCTGTAATTTAGCAGGAGGGGCTCGTTGGGCCGGAAGGTCCTGTTACTGTGCTGCATCTCAAAATTTTTTTTAAATGACCATTCAACCCATCGGCCTCATACTGGCTCCCTTTAGTTCCATTCCTAATGTCTGTAGGCCTGAGTCCAAATCTGAATCCATTAGAGGCTGAAGACCGGTGGCCTGCCCTGGGGTTGGATTGTGTGTGTGGGTGGGTGGGAGGGAGGATGGTAAGGGGCTTGTCTTGCTGTTACTGTTTTGTTGCTTGTTGTGCTCTGTGTTGTTCTGCTGAACATATGTTGAGTTGGGAATATGTGGCGACAATCGTGGTTGCCACCAGCACACCCTCAAGTGTGTTGGTTGTTGATGAAAAAGGTGCGTTTCACTGTATATTTCATATAATCTTCAATCTCTCTTCAAGATTCCCTGTATCTGTCCCCTGTATCCCTGCACCTGCCCCACCCCCCATCCCAGCACGTACACCTCATTTCCTTGCACCTGCCACCCTCCCCCACCCCCGTGACCCAGCACCTACACCTCATGTCTCTGCACCTGTCCCCTGTGTCTCGGCACCTACACTGCCTGTCTCTGCACCTTCCTTGTATGCCCAGCAGTTCCTCTTTTGCCACACTAAGGAGAAGCCCCCAGCTTACCACCCTACATAGCATATCCTATCTTTGGGATTTATGAGGAAATTGGAGCACCAGGAAACCCTATGTGGAGAAAGGTACACTCAGATAACACCAGAGGTCAGGATCAAACCCTGGTCGGCAGGGTTGGGAGGCTGCAGCTCTACCCGCTAGGCCACTAGCATCCACAGAGAGTTCAGTAACCAGAGAGAGAGATTTAGGTGGCAAGATCGTTGATAAGGATTGTTGAGAACTTGGGAAGCATAACAATCACTGAGCCTGAGGGCTGGTGAGGGCAGAAACCCTCCCATCCACATGTTAAAACATCCGGATGCAGGGTCTCAACCTGAAACATCGACCATTCCTATCGTCCCACAGACGCTGCTTGTTTACAGGAGATAGAAGAGCAGAGCAGGCCCTTCGGCCCACAATGTTGTGCTGAACTAATTGAACTAGTAATTAAATGCCTAAGTAATCTCGTCCCTCCAGCCTACAGAACGTCCATATTGCTCCATCTCTGCACATTCACTAAGAGCCTCTTAAATACCTCTTTGATAAGTTAGTGAATTGTGGGTAAGCTATGTTGGTGCCAGAAGCACAGTAAGCCTTGCAGGCTGCCCCCAGCACCTCCTTGGGCTGTGTTGGTCATCGATGATTTTACTGTATGATCCGATGTTTCTATGAACGGAGCAGAATTTGGCCATTCAGCCCATCGAGTCTGCACCATTCAATCTTGGCTAATTTATTTTCCCTCTCAACCCCACTTTCCCGCCTTCTTCCCATAACCTTTGACACCCTTACCTCCACTTTAAAATTCCAAATGACTTGGCCTCCACAGCCGTGTAACAAATAAAGCTAATATAGTCTGTATCTTCATCCCATCTCTCTCCACCACTACCCCTGACATTCCAAGTGCCCACCTCTCCTTTTAACTTACCAGAATCAGAATCAGGTTTAATATCAGTAGCATGCATCGTGAAACTTTGTCGTTCTGCGGCAGCATCACATTGCAATATGTAATGATAAAACTACAAATTACAGGATATATAAAAAAGGAATTTAAATTAAGTAAGTAGCGCAAAAAAGATAGGGAAAAACCACTGACATAGCGTTTGTGGGTTCATTGTGGGTTTGTTGGTGGCAAGAACAGGAAGGCAGATTACTATCTGAATGGTGTCAAATTAGGGAAAGAGGAAGTACAACGAGATCTAGGTGTCCTGGTTCATCAGTCACTGAAAGTAAGCATGCAGGTACAGCAGGCAGTGAGGAAAGCTAATGGCATGTTGGCCTTCATAACAAGGGGAGTTGAGTATAGGAGCAAAGAGGTAACCAATCAAGCAGAGTTCACTGCCAAGAAGGCCCACCAGCATCTTTACTTCCTGAGAAAGCTAAAGAAATTTGGCCTGTCCCCTATAACCCTCACTAATTTTTATAGATGCACCATAGAAAGCATTCTTTTAGGGTGCATCACAACCTGGTATGGAAGTTGTCCTGTCCAAGACTGAAAGAAGCTGCAGAAGATTGTGAACACGGCCCAGCACATCACACAAACCAATCTTCCGTCCTTGGACTCACTTTACACCGCACGCTGTCGGAGCAGTGCTGCCAGGATAATCAAGGACACGACCCACCCAGCCAACAGACTTTTCCTCCCTCTTCCCTCCAGGAGGAGGCTCAGGAGCTTGAAGACTCATACGGCCAGATTTGGGAACAGCTTTCCAACTGTGATAAGACTGCTGAACGGATCCTGACCCGGATCTGGGCCGTACCCTCCAAATATCCGGACCTGCCTCTCGGTTTTTTTGCACTACCTTACTTGCCCTTTTCTATTTTCTATTTATGATTTATAATTTAAATTTGTAATATTTACTATCGATTTGTAATCCAGGGAGCGTGAAGCACAGAATCAAATATCGCTGTGATTATTGTACACTCTAGTATCAATTGTTTGGTGACAATGAAGTTAAGTAAATAAGTAAAAGGTCCTTCTGCAGCTGTACAGGGCCCTGGTGAGACCACACCTGGAGAATCGTATGCAGTTTTGGTCTCCAAATTTGAGGAAGGACATTCTTGCCATTGAGGGAGTGCAGCGTAGGTTCACGAGGTTAATTCCCGGGATGGCGGGACTGTCATATGTTGAAAGATTGGAGCGACAGGGCTTGTATACACTGGAATTTAGAAGGATGAGAGGGGATCTGATTGAAACATATAAGATTGTTAAGGGATTGGACACGCTAGAGGCAGGAAACATGTTCCTGATTTTGGGGGGTCCAGAACCAGAGGCCACAGTTTAAAAATAAGGGGTAGGCCATTCAGAACGGAATTGAGGAAAATCTTTTTCACCCAGAGAGTTGTTGATCTGTGGAATGCTCTGCCTCAGAAGGCAGTGGAGGCGAATTCTCTGGATGCTTTCAAGAAAGAGTTAGATAGAGCTCTTAATGATAGTGGAGTCAAGGGTTATGGGGAGAAGGCAGGAACAGGGTACTGATTGTGGATGATCAGCCATGATCACAGTGAATGGCGGTGCTGGCTTGAAGGGCCGAATGGCCTACTCCTGCACCCGTTGCCTATTGTCGATTCAGAAATCTGATGGTGGAAGGAAAGAACCTGTTCCTGAAACGTTGAGAGTGTGCCTTCAGGCTCCGGTACCTCCTCATTTCTGATAGCAGCAATGAAAAGAGGGCATGTCCTGTGTGATGGGGGTCCACAATGCTTTACCAGTGACCCCGGCTCAATTCCCACCATTGTACATTCCCCCTGTGACCGTGTGGGTTTCCTCCGGGTGCTCCAGTTTCCTCCTACAGTCCAAAGACGTAGCGGCTGGTAGGTTAATTGGTCATTGTAAATTGTCCCGTGATTAGGCTGGGATTAAATTGGAGGATCGCTAGGCTGCGCCACTGGAAGGGCTGGATGGGGCTATTCCGCACTGTAGCTCAATAAAATAAATAAATAATGGATGCCACATTTTTGAGGCATTACCTTTTGAAGTTGTCCTGGATGTTGTGGAGGCTGGTGCCCATGATGGAGCTGGTTGAGATTACAAACATCTGCAGCGCTTTCCTGATCCTGTGCAGTGCAAGCCAGTTAGAATGCTCTCCACAGTACATCTGCAAAAATTTGCGAACGTTTTTGGTGACATGCCAGTTCTCCTCAAACTCCTAATGAAATATATCCCCTGTCGTGCCTTCTTTGTAATTGCATCAACATGTTGGGCCCAGGATAGATCTCCAGTGATACTGACACCCAGAAACTCTAAAGGGCTCACCCTTTCCACTTCTGACCCCTCAATGAGGACTGGTGTGAGTTCCCTCAATTTCCCTTCACTGAAATACACGATCGTTTCCTTGGTCTTACTGATGTTGAGTGCAGGCTCGTTGCGACACCACTCAGCTAGCTGATCTATCTTGCACCTGTATGCCTCCTCGTCACCATCTGAAATTCTGCCAACAATAGTTGTGTTGTCAACAAATTTATAGATGGCATTTGAGCATTTGTGCCTTGCCGCACAATCATGGATGTAGAGAGTAGAGCAGTGGGCTAAGCATGCATCCTCGAAGTTGTCATTAAGGCAGCTCACCCTGCTCTTCTTGGGTACTGGTATAATGGTTTCTGCTTTGAAGCAGATGGAGACGTCTGATGGCAGCAGTGAGAGATTGAAGATGTCCTTGAACACTCCTGGCACAGGTTTTCAGAACCCCACCTTGTACATCATCAGGGCCTGCCCCTTGCAAGGGTTCACCCTCTTGAAAGATGTCCTGACATCGGCCTCCAAGACAGAGATCATGGGGTCGCCAGATGTTGCAGGACTTCACGCAGGTGTTGTCTTATTCTCCCTTTCAAAGTGGCACACCTTAAATGCATGCAATGGGGCAGTAGGTACTTTGACCCAGAGCAGAAGTTACAGATAGACTATGCCCTTCATAATTTTATAAACTTTTATCAGGTCTCCGTCAGCCTCCGCCACCCCAGAGGAAATAACCCAAGTTTGACCAACCTCTACTTATAGCTCAGGCCTTCTCATCCAGGCTGGGGTTCGCTCCAGTAGATTGCTTGTTGCTCCAGATTCTCTACGTTGAAAGTGTAACCGACCCCCACCTTTCCAGTTTTGGATACCTCATCCCCCCCCACCCCCCCTCCACTAGGCACAGGCATCATCCCTTCACCTAGCCTGAGCAACATTTGAATGGGTGTCCTAATGATCTAGTGTGCAGATATTTTATAAGGCTTTGGTCAGACTAGACACAGAGTATTGTGAGCATTTTTGGGTCACTTATCTAAGGTAGGATGCACTGGCTTTGGAGAGAGTTCAGAGGAAGTTCACGAGAATGATCCTGGTAATGAAAGAGTTCATGTA
Organism: Mobula hypostoma; assembly: GCF_963921235.1. Classification (NCBI taxonomy): domain Eukaryota; kingdom Metazoa; phylum Chordata; class Chondrichthyes; order Myliobatiformes; family Myliobatidae; genus Mobula; species Mobula hypostoma. Next base: position 14,110,111 of record NC_086115.1, on the reverse strand, counting down.
CGAGGAGTGTTTGATGGCTCAGGGCCTGTACTCATGAGAGTTTAGAAGAATGAGGGGACATCTCACCGAAAACCATTGAATATTGAAGGCCCAGATAGAATGGACATGGGGAAGGTGCTTCCTATAGTGGGTGAGTCTAGGACAAGAGAGCACAGCCTCAGAATAGAAGGATATCTCTTCACAACAGAAATGAGAGGGAATTTCTTTAGCTAAAGGGTGGCGATTCTGTGGAATTCACTGACATAGACAGCTATAAAGGCCAAGTCATTGGATGTATTTGAAGTGGAGATTGATAGATTCTTGATTAGTTTGGGTGTCAAAGGTTATGGGGAGACGACAGGAGAATGGGGTGGGGGGGGGTTGAGAGGGATAATAAATCAGCCATGATGAAATGATAGAACAAACTTGACTGGCCGAATGGCCTAATTCAGCTCCTGTGACTTAAGGTCTTATGGAGTTTATTTTAAATCAAAGTCACCTGCTCCTAGATAAACAGTGGGAGGAGAGGACAACATTGGACTTGTGTGCTGTGCCCTGCCATTGACAAGCAAGATGAGAGTGCACACACACACACACACACACACACACACACACACACACACACACAGCGTTCAGTCCACTAACCTCCTCCCCCATTTCTGGCCTCTGATCACTCCTCCAGTTGTTGCTTGAAGTCTTGCAGTTAGCTGCAACTCTTTATGGGAGCCCACCAGCTAAGGCTATGAAAAATTGCATGTTGTTAGCCCATAATTAGCAAAATTGCCCCACATCCATCTTGTCAGCATTGTTCACAAGGTTAATTCGGCTAATCAATGCGTCTGCTATTTCGTTCAGAGTTTGAAGGACTATTTTTATGTAGCTCAGGTCCTCGAGATTGATAAATAAAGAATTTCACACTCCTCTCCAGCCGATAGTGAGAGGATACACACTGTCTCTCTTACTGACAGTTACCCCATGTGGGGTAGGACATAACTGGTATGAGGGCAACACTGGAATTGGACAGGTTGGGGTCAAAGTTTCAAAATTAAGGGACGATGTTCAGGAATAGGATGTTATGTTGAAGTTCTTTAAGACACAGGCAAAGACAAATTTGAATTATTGTATGCAGTTCTGGTCGATTATCTAAAGGAACGATATCAATAAGATATAAAGAGGGCATGCTCCAAGTTTGAGCATAACCAATTTCAATCACTCCAGCAGTGGCTCCACTTTCAGGAAATCCCTCCCTAAATCTCTCTAAAACCTATCGAATAGGCCTGGATAGAGTGGACATGAAGAGGACATTTCCAGTAACAGGGGAGTCCAGGACCAGAGGGCACAGCCTCATGTATGTCCATTTAGATCACACGAGGAGAAATTCCTTTAGCCAGAAGGTCGTGAATCTGTGGAATACATTGCCACAAATGGTTCAGGAGGCCAAGTCAGTATATTCAAAGCAGCGGTTGATAGGTTCTAGATTAGTAAGGGTGTCAAAGAAAATGGGAGAAGGCAGGAGAATGAAGTTGAGAGGAATAATAAATCAGCTATGATTTCTATCGCCTGTCCCAATTTCTTTTGTAACCTTTTTAGACCACTGAGAACAGGAGTTGGGATGTTAGTACTGATGTTGTATAAGGTGTTGGAGAGGCCAAATTTAGAGGATTGTTTGCATTTCAGATCACCTACCTACAAGAGAGGTAGCAATAAGCTTGAAAGAGTACAGAGAAAATTTACAAGGATGTTGCTGGAACTTGAGGACCTGAATTATAGGGAAAGGTTGGATCGATTCTGACTTTACTCCCCAGACCATAGGAGAATGAGGGGAGATTTGATAGAGATATACAAATTTATGAAGGGTATAGGTAAGGTAATTTCAACAAGCTTTTACGACTGAGTAGCAAATTGTTAACATAAGGATTTCTGCAGATGCTGGAAATCCAAACCAGCACTTCTTCAGGACTGGTCTCGGCCCGAAATGTTGATCGTTTATTCATTTAATAGATGCTGCCTGACCTGCTGAGTTCCTCCAGCATCCTGTGTGTTTTGTTTTTACCTGAGGTTGAGTGACACTGCAACCCGGCTGCGACCCGTAGTGGCATCAACGTCGGACTTCGGGACGAAAGGTCCCGAGTTCGAATCCAGCCGGCTCCCCTGCACGCTTTCCATCCGTGCTGGGTTACGAGCTGGTGATCTCTTTGGAAACTCACCCGGCAGAAGGCAATGGCAAACCATTGCTGTAACTTGCCTCGTACGCGGTTCCCCACCATGTCAGAGAGGCGTGGAGGGAAATCGTCCGCTAACAGGAGAAACTCCGGATGCGACGTACCTTTCCTTTCCTTGAGTGACACTAGAACTAGAACTAAAGGTGAAATATTTAAGGGAAACACGAGGAACGTCTTCACTCAGAGGGTGGTGGAGTGAGCTGCCAGCAGAAGTTGTGGACGCAGGTTCGACTTCAACATGAAGAATAGTTTGGATAGGTACATGGACGGGAAACGTATTGAGGACTATGGTCCAGGTTTGGGTAAATGGATCTAGACCATTCGGTAAGGACTAGATGGGCCAACGTACCTGTTTCTGTGCTATAATGCTCCATGACTCTAATGGGGATGAAAAGTAGGGGAACAGTTGGAATTCTCTCCATGAGGTGTTTGACCACTGAGCACATTCAAAGCAGTTTCGGTGAACAAGTGACAAGTAAAGCTAATCTTGATCTTTATTATCGGCTAGGAGAGCGAATGGAGCCTCGAGTCCATGTTCCATGCAAAAGGCAGCACCTCTGTTTGACCATCTCTCTCTCTGATGATGGAGCCAGGAGCAATGAACTGGAGCTTGTGCTCTGGAGTGGGAATTGAACCCATTAGCTTCTAACGCATGAGGCAGTGGCTCCCTCGTTCAGCTGCAGTAGACAGCCAGGGATACCGTGAATTGAACTGACTTTATTTCTTTACATCCTTCGCATACATGAGGAGTAAAAGTCTTTACGTTACGTCTCCATCTAAACGTGCAATGTGCAATCATAGTAATTGATAATAATTTATAATAAATAGAACAGTCAACGTAATATAGAGTACACTCAAATCAGCGTGAGTTCATCAGTCTGATGGCCTGGTGAAGAAGCTATCCCGGATCCTGTTGGTCCTGGCTTTTATGCTGCGGTACCGTTTCCCGGATGGTAGCAGCTGGAATAGATTGTGGTTGGGGTGGTTTGGGTCCCCAGTGATCCTATGGGCCCTTTTTACACACCTGTCATAAATGTCCTGAATCATGGGAAGTTCACAACTACAGATGTGCTGGGCTGTCTGCACCACTCTCTGCAGAGTCCTGCGATTAAGGGAGGTACAGTTCCCATACCAGGCAGTGATGCAGGCAGTCAGGATGCTCTCAATTGTGCCCCTGTAGAAAGTCCTTCGGATTTGGGGGCCCAAACCCTTCTCCCAGCTACCAGCTACCCTTCTCCCGGAGGTGGATATGATCAGAAACAGCCCAGTGAAACGCAATAACCAAGCATGCAGCGAACCACCAGTGGCGTTCACGAGAAGGTAGAAGAGTCTACACTGCCTCCGAAGGTCACTTCTTCCCCACCCTTCAGGCATAAGATACAGAAGTTTGAAAGCCTGTACCACAAAGCTCAAGGACAACTTCATGCTACTGTTATCAAACACTTGAATAATAAGGACAAACTCTTGGTCTCATAATCTACCTTACTGTGGTCCTTGGACCTCACTGTCGGCCAGCACCGCACTTACTCTGTAACTGTAACAATGTTCTATATTCTATGTTAGGGATCCTGCCACGAAACATATCTTTACCCCTCCCTCCCGTCCACTTTCCTTAGGGATTGCTCCCTCTGCAATTCCTTTGTTTATTCATCCCTCTCCACTAATCTCCCTCCCGGCACTTATCCCTGCAAGTTGTCTAAGTGCTACACCTGTCCGTACACCTCCTCCCTCACCTCCATTCAGGGCCCTAAACAGTCCATCCAGGTGAGGCAACACTTCCCCTGCGAATCTCCTGGGATTGTCCGGTGTTGCCTCCCCTACATTGGTGAGACCCGTCGAAAATTGGGGGACCATTTCATCGAGCACCTCTGCACCATCCGCCACGAGCGTGACTTCCCCGTGGCCAAACATTTTAATTCCCATTCCCATTCCCATTCCAGCGTGTCAGTCTACGGCCTTCTCTTGTGCCAAGAAGAGGCCACCCTCAGGGTGGAGGAGCAACACGGTATTGGTCTGGGTACCCTCCAGCCTGATGGTATGAATATCGATTTCTCCTTCCGGTAAACTATTTTCCCCTGCCCCCTTCCTCTGTCCCCCACTCTGCCTTGTTACCTCTTCTCACCTGCCTACTTCTTCCCCCTGGGTCCCCTCCTCCTTCCCTTTCTCCCATGGTCTATTCTCCTCTCCTATCAGATTCCTTCTTCTCCAGCCCTTTACCTTTCTTGGCTTCATCCACCACCTACCAGCTACCCTCCTTCCCCTTACCCACACCTTTTTATTCTGGTATCTTCCCCCTTCCTTCTCAGTTCTAAAGAAAAGTCTCAGCCCAAAACGTTGGGCTCTATAGATGCCGCCTGACCTGCTGAGTTCCTCCAGCTTTTTGGGTGTGTTGCTCTATAATCTACATTCTGTAATTGCTTTCCCTTATAGATTAGTTTTATTTATCACACGTACATTGAAACGTATAATGAAGTGTCTCGGTTGCATCAAAGATGACCACATTCTGAGGATCAGCTGGGGGCAGTCTGCAAGTATGGGGCCAACATAGCATGCCCATAAGGTACTATCTTTAACCTGTACATCACTGACAAAGAACAGACATCCGAAATACAATCAACTCTCCTTCTGAAACGGCTCCACTTTTTGATGGACTATCTGGCCATTAATGTAACCAACTAATCACATGACCAACCAACAATGGTCAATGAGGCAGGATGAATGTTTATTGTGTTGGGAGGGGCGACCATTAAGTAGGATCCTTTGTCTCTGTGGTGCATGAGGCCTCTCTTTTAACCTGCTCTTGCAAAAGGGTAATGCTACACACTATAGCCCATCAATAAAGCTTAGCCACCTCAGAGGCAAAGTTTGTTGTATTTCAGTTGTCTGTCCTTCGTCAGTCTGCGGAATAGCCTGTCATTGTTTGAACAGATGAATCAGTTTGTCAGCAGGGGTCACCCATCCTGTTAAAATGTTTATCATTGCTTTAACTCAAGAGAATTCTCAGATTGGATGGTGGCAATTAAGTTGTGGATTGTTTTAAAATATTTCCCTTTCATCTCTGTAGCAACTAAGTTGGGGATGTCTCCTTGATCATATCTGCAGTTGATGTTGTCTAATATGTTAACCATCATGTGGTTAATTGTGAGTCCAGATGTGGGGAATTATATATTCTCAATCGGTAAAGAAGGAATGGATAATAACGAGTGGCGCTGGTCATGTGATTAGGCATGTGATTCATTGGTCATGCGATTAACAGTAAGATTCATTGGTCAATGTTGGTTGTTCGTGTGATTAGTTGGGTATGTGATTGGCCATGTAGAGAAAAGGTCAGGTGATTGGCCAAGCAATTCATGAGGCTGTTGTTCATTGGCTGTGCGACTCATTTTGTCACAAGGGCAGGACTGCAGCAAAGCATTTTTGACCCAGAGGCCCCTGTTGAAGATATACATTATGGGTACATCCCTCCCCACCATCGAGAAGGGGCAGCCTCAAGAAAGGAACATTTAATTTTAGAGATTTCCACCATTCAGGCTATGCTATCTTCTTACAGCTACCATCAGATTTGAAGAGAGCACTGAAGTCTCACAGCACCAGGTTCAAGAACAGATACTTCCTTCGTTCATTTGGTCCTTGAATCAACTGGTACGACCCTATTCACTGCCTCAGCACAGCAAAAATATGACCGCTCTGAACACTTTAGCATTCTTTCTCGTAAAATTGTGTACAATTTATGTTTTTCTTGTGAATGCTGCTTACCAGATTCTCTGTACCTGTGATGTGGCTGTGAAGCTTTTCATTTCACCCATGCACACGTGGACTTCTGCAGATGACCATAAACTTGACTTTGTCTTTCTTCAAGACTCATCCTCGAGGGGGGATATCAGGCAGGAGGCCACACAAAATCACAGGAAAATAGGAGGCCAGAGGCCCCCTGTCTCCTGGCAACGGAGGCCTTTCTGTGTGTGTAAGGGTGGGTGGTTGGGAAAGGGGTTGTGTTTTGCTGTCCTTGTGTTGTTCTGTTGAACATTGTCAGCAGGCTATTTGGTGCCAGAATGTGTGGTGGCACTTGTGGGCTTGCCCCAGCACATCTTTGGATATGTTTGTTTCTATCACAAATGACGCATTTCACCTGTTTCAGTGTACATGTGATAAATAAATGTGAATCTGAATCTGTTTAGGGGGAAGTATCTGTTCTTGAATCTGATGGTATGCAGCTTCAGGCTCCCTATCAATAGTAGCTGCAAGAGAAGGCATGGCCCAGATGGTGGGCATCTTTGATGAGCAATGTTATCTGCTTGAGGCAGTGCCCCCTGTAGATACTTGTGCAGATGCCAACTGCTGCCATTGGGAAGAAGGGACAGGAGTCTTAAGGCTGATTTACACTTGGGCGTCAAATGTATGCCGTAGGTACGGCATAGCCGCGTACCTACGCTGTACTCTGCGACGAACCCTACGCCGTAGCCTAACGCGTACCTCTCCCAAAATGTAACTACGCGTCGTGGTGACGCAGACCTCAACAACTGTGATTGGTCCGCTTGGTAGCATCGCATTTCCTCCTACGCTGCAATAGCTTCCCATTGGGCGACTGAAGGGTAGGGAAGGAACTCTGGCTGCAATGCTTTCCATAAAGCTTTCCAGACCTCCGAAATTATGGAGGACCCTGTGCTTGACGCCAGTTTGTAGCTAGCTGCTACAGCCTGTTGACTTCCACCTGAAGCTAAAACTCAAATGGTGATTGCCAGTCTCAGAGTATACTGTGCGTACACTGATTCGAAATAAATGGTTGGAGACGATGAACCGAATCATCAAATCTACCCACCGACATCCGAAAATATTTGAAATGCATTTCCTCGTCCATGTCTCTCAGTGGCCGGACAAACACAGAAAATTCACCCTCCTTCAATTTCAGTCGCCATTGTTTGAAGTTTGAGTTTCTTCGTGTTGAGTTTCAACATGAAGAAACTCAACACCGTGGCATAGAAACCCCACCGCCAACGAGCGTTTTGGCGGTGAATTGCAGAGCGACGCAGACACACCGACGCACAAGTATAAACGCTCACAACGGTGTAGCCCACTCGTGTAGGCTACGGTATAAGCTAGTACGTACAAGTATAAATCAGCCTTTAGGTCCCACACTACCATCTTGAGGAACAGTTACTACCTTACAAACATCAGACTCCTGAACCAGCATGGATAACTTCACTCACTTCAGCACTGAACTGGGCTCACTTCCATGGACTCAATCTCAGGGGCTCTACAACTCCCGTTCTCAGTATTATTTATTTATTAATGATATTATTTGTCATTTTTGTTTTTTCACAATTCGCCTTCTTTTGCACATTGGTTGTTTGTCAGTCTTTGTGTGTAGTTTTTCATTGATTCTATTGTATTTCTTTGACCTACTGTGAATGCCTGCAAGAAAGTGAAGCAACACACATCAAAGTTGCTGGTGAACGCAGCAGGCCAGGCAGCATCTATAGGAAGAGGCGCAGTCGACGTTTCAGGCCGAGACCCTTCGTCAGGACTAACTGAAGGAAGAGTGAGTAAGGGATTTGAAAGCTGGAGGGGGAGGGGGAGATGCAAAATGATAGGAGAAGACAGGAGGGGGAGGGATGGAGCCGAGAGCTGGACAGGTGATAGGCAGAAGGGGATACGAGAGGATCATGGGACAGGAGGTCCGGGAAGAAAAAAAGGGGGGGGACCCAGAGGATGGGCAAGGGGTATATTCAGAGGGACAGAGGGAGAAAAAGGAGAGTGAGAGAAAGAATGTGTGCATAAAAATGAGTAACAGATGGGGTACGAGGGGGTGGTGGGGCCTAGCGGAAGTTAGAGAAGTCAATGTTCATGCCAATGTTCATTCCAACCTGATGGCATGAACATCTTCCTTCACTCTTCCTTCTCACTCTTCCTTCAGTTAGTCCTGACGAAGGGTTTCGGCCTGAAACGTCGACTGCGCCTCTTCCTACAGATGCTGCCTGGCCTGCTGCGTTCACCAGCAACTTTGATGTGTGTTGCTTGAATTTCCAGCATCTGCAGAATTCCTGTTGTTTGCAAGAAAGTGAATCTCATTTTGTACAGATATGCTGCTGAGCAAGATAAGAGCCTATGGTAATACAGGAAAGGTACTAACGTGGATAGAAGATTGGCTCACCGGCAGGAAGCACAGAGTTGGAATAAAGGGGGCCTAATCCGATTAGGCTGCCGGTGACAAGTGGGGTTCCACAGGGGTTGCCTTTGGCACCGCTGCTTTTCACATTATATGTTAACAAATTGGATGACAGAATTGATGGCTTTGTGGCCAGGTTTGATGACGACACAAAGGTAGGTGGAGGGGCAGGTAGTGTTGAGGCTGTGGGGGGTCTGCAGTAGGTCTTGAACAGTCTGGGAGAATGGGCAAACAAGTAGCAGATGGGATACTATGTAGGAAAGTGTATGGGAGATGGAATGAAGGTGTAGGCTATTTTCGAAACTGAAAATTCAAAAATCAGACTCCAATATCCTTACTCCTCCAATACTATAGACCCAAAGCGTTTGATGTCTCTGATAGAGTTGAAAGGCCCAGATAGAGTGGATGTGGAGAGGATGTTTCCTATAGTGGGTGAGTCTAGGACCAGAGGGCACAGTCACAGAATAGAGGGACATACATTTAGAACAGAGATGTGAAGGAATTTCTTTAGTCAGGGAGTGGTGAGGCTGTGGAATTCATTGCCATAGAAGGTTATGGAGGCTGTCAATGAGTATATTTAAAACAAAGGCTGATAAATTATTGGTTTGTCAGGGCATCAAAGATTACGGGGAGAAGGTAGAATGAGACTGAGAGGGATAATAAATCAGCATGATGGAATGGTGGTGCAGACTCGATGGGCTGAGTGGTCTAATTCTGCTCCTAAAACAAAGACTTTGACTTTGATGGTGGGGGTGCAGTGGATGTGCTTAAGATGTATTTGACAGAGTTCACTACAGTCTGCGACAAAGATGGTACCAGAGAGGGGCGACATTTTGCTGGTAGTAGCCAGATGGGGTTGACTGACCGTTCTCCCATAGTGCTGTGCTCCAGTTCCTCTTATTAGCTGAACCGTTTGCCGAAGCAGGGTCTTGCAAAAGTATGGAGGGCAGTTGAAACACAACAGGAAGATGTTGTCCTCGTCCTGAGGTCGGCAGGTCCGATGGGTTCAATGCCTGAGCGGCTGATCAGAGGGGGTTCACTGGCCCCACAATAAATCTACCTTCTGCTAATGGATTGTGTGACATCGTCCACTTACTCACAGCCCAGATGCTGCCTGCGACCAGCTGAACAGCTGGATAACTTCAGGTTTACAAAGAACAGCTGCCGGTTCGGACGTCCCAGCTTGGCGAGGGAAGCTCGAAATCGAGCTGCACCTTCGTCTCTCCTTGCTAGGGGGTCCCAGCTTATTTACTCGATTTCTCCTGTGTTTATGTTCTGCACTGATTGATGATGGCAGTGGAGATTGCATCCCCGACACACGGCAAGCCGGAAAGACCTTCCCATCTGGCACCCCTGGGAAGGGCAACAGAACAGCTGCCTGAACCAGCAGTCAGATCACATCTGGAGTGCAGCACAAGACCATGAACACTCAAGGCAATTGGAGCAGGACAAAGCCAATCGACCCCCTCAAGTGTTCAATACATTCTGGGCTGAAGCTTTTCCACTGAGGTTGGGTGAGACGAGAACTACAGGCTATAGGTTAAGGATGAAAATTAGGATATTTAAGGGGAATTTGAGGTTGGTGCGAATGTGGAATGAGCTCCCAGTGTAAATGGTGGATGTGAGTTTGATTTCAACATTTAAGGGAAATTTGGATAGGTACATGGATCAGAGGGCTATGGTCCAGGTGCAGGTCAAAGGGACTAGGCAAAATAACAGTTTGGCATGGACTAGATGGGCTGAAGGGCCTGTTTCTGAGCTGTAGTGCTCTATGATCGATGCTGGCATCAACTACTCTTCTGGGCCAATTACACACAATGGAGACACAAGAAACTACAGATACTGGAATCAGTTACGATGTTGCACCTCACTCTCTCCTGCACTGCACTTTCTCTGCAGCTATTACACTTTACTCTGCATTGTTTCTACTTTGCCCTATTCTAACTCAATGCATGTGTAATGACTTGATTAGTTTGGACAGTGTGCAAGACAACCTTTTTCACTGTATCTTACTACAAACGTTTGTACATGTAACAGTAATAAATCAATAGCAAATCATCTGTCTCTGTCTCTGGAGACAGCTTATCCACTGATGTCTACTATAAGCCTACTGACTCTCACAGCTATCTGGACTATTCGTCTTCTCACCCTGTCTCTTGCAAAAATGTCATCCCCTTCTCGTAATTGCTCCGTCTCCGCCGCATCTGCTCTCAGGATGAGGCTTTTCATTCCAGGACGAGGGAGATGTCCTCCTTTTTTAAAGAAAGGGGCTTCCCTTCCTCCACTATCAACTCTGCTCTCAAACGCATCTCCCCCATTTCACGCACATCTGCTCTCACTCCATCCTCCCGCCACCCCACTAGGAATAGGGTTCCCCTGGTCCTCACCTACCACCCCACTAGCCTCCGGGTCCAACATATTATTCTCCGTAACTTCCGCCACCTCCAACGGGATCCCACCACTAAGCACATCTTTCCCTCCCCCCCCCCTGCTTTCCGCAGGGATCGCTCCCTACGCGACTGCCTTGTCCATTCGTTCCCCCCCCCATCCCTCCCCACTGATCTCCCTCCTGGCACTTATTCTTGTAAGCGGAACAAGTGCTACACATGCCCTTACACTTCCTCCCTCATTACCATTCAGGGCCCCAGACAGTCCTTCCAGGTGAGGCGACACTTCACCTGTGAGTCGGCTGGGGTGATATACTGCGTCCAGTGCTCCCGATGTGGCCTTCTATATATTGGCGAGACCCGACGCAGACTGGGAGACCGCTTTGCTGAACACCTATGCTCTGTACGCCAGAGAAAGCAGGATCTCCCAGTGGCCACACATTTTAATTCCACATCCCATTCCCATTCTGACATGTCTATCCATGGCCTCCTCTACCGTAAAGATGAAGCCACACTCAGGTTGAAGGAACAACACCTTATATTCCGTCTGGGTAGCCTCCAACCTGATGGCATGAACATTGACTTCTCTAACTTCCGCTAATGCCCCACCTCCCCCTCGTACCCCATCCGTTATTTATTTTTATACACACATTCTTTCTGTCACTCTCCTTTTTCTCCCTCTGTCCCTCTGACTATACCCCTTGCCCATCCTCTGGTTCCGCCCCCCCCCCCGTCTTTCTCCCTGGACCTCCTGTCCCATGATCCTCTCGTATTCCTTTTGCCAGTCACCTGTCCAGCTCTTGGCTCCATCCCTCCCCCTCCTGTCTTCTCCTATCATTTTGGATCTCCCTCTCCCCCTCCCACTTTCAAATCTCTTACTAGCTCTTCCTTCAGTTAGTCCTGAGGAAGGGTCTCGGCCTGAAACGTCAACTGCACCTCTTCCTAGAGATGCTGCCTGGCCTGCTGCGTTCACCAGCAACTTTGATGTGTGTTGCTTGAATTTCCAGCATCTGCAGAATTCCTGTTGTTTGCTCAAGGAACTCATTGAGTCTTTCAGCATCTGTTGGAGGGGGCTGGGAGAAGAGACACATAGATGAGTTCCTCTGTTGTTACATTTCCTCATAACCCTCAATTCCTTGATCTATCAAATATTCCATCTTAACTATATCGAACGATCCAGCCTCCACCCCTGTCCCCACGGAGCAGGTTCACTACCCTCTGAGAGGAGACAATTCTACGCACCTCAGTTTTATTCTGTCGCTCTGACCCTTTGATCAGGCGGGAAAACAGAGCACAGAGAGGCAGCAGAGGAGATGGCCGAGGATGTTGGCTTATGCATTATGCATGAAGAGAGACTGTCTGAACTATGTAAACTATGAATATCTGATCATACGTGACAGGAACTGGCCTTTCTGCCCACCATCTCTATGCTGTACTGTCCGTTCACAATGCCAACTTAAACTAATCCCATCAATCTGCTTTCCACAGGGATCGCTCCCCCTCCACAATTCCCTTGTCCATTCGTCCCTTCCCTTCTCTCCTGGCACTTCTCCCTGCAAAATGCCACACCTGCCCATTCACCTGCTCCCTCACCTCTATTCAGGGCTTCAAACAGTCCTTCCAGGTGAAGCAACATTTCACCTGCGAATCTGCTGGGGCCGTCTATTGCGTCTGATGCTCCTGATGCGGCCTCCTCTACGTTGGTGAGACCTGTCATAAATGGGAGTCCGCTTTGTTGAGCACCTCCACTCCATCCGCCAAAAGTGGAATTTCCCGGCGGCCGACCATTTTAATTCCTATTCCCACTCCAGATTTGACATGCTGATCCACGGCCTCCTCTCATGCTACAATGAGGCCACTCACATGGTGGAGGAGCAACACCTCATATTCTGCCTAGATAGCCTTCAACCTGATGGGGTGAATATTAATTTCTCCTTTCAGGAAAAAAGAACCTTCTCCTGCCCTCTTCTCCTGCTCCTCACTCTGGCCACTTGTCTCTTCTCACCCGCCTAACACCTCCCCCTCGGCCCCCTCCTCCTTCCCTTTCTCCCATGGTCCGCTCTCCTCTTCTATCGGATTCTTTCTTCTCCAGAACTTGACCTTTCCCACTCATCTGACTTCCCCTATCTCCTTCTAGTTTGTCCTCCTTCCCATCTCTCTGCCTTTTTATTCTGCTGCCTTTCCTCTTCCTTTCCAGTCCTGAGGAAGGTCTTTGGTCCGAAACATCAACTGATTATTCATTTCCATAAATGGTGCCTGACCTGCTGAGTACCTCCAGGAGTTTGAGTGTGTTCCTTTCTATTTACAGTACTGCCTATTCACAAGGCTGAATAAATATTTTATAAACCTCACTTTCATAACTCGATTCACCACCACCCCCGGCAGCATATTGCAGGCACCCACCGCTTTCCACGAAGTCTGAGGCCTGATGTCTGCAACACTGGGGCCCACTGGGGTCTGAAGTTGGAGATGTGTGTGTGGTAAAGGGGCTTTGTTTTGCTACACACACAAAAAGTGCTGATGTACGCAGCAGGCCAGGCAGCATCTATTGGAAGAGGTACAGTCGACGTTTCGGGCCGAGACCCTTCGTCAGGACTAACTGAAAGAAGAGATAGTAAGACATTTGAAAGTGGGAGAGGGAGGGGGAGATCCAAAATGACAGGAGAAGACAGGAGGGGGAGGGATGGAGCCAAGAGCTGGACAGGTAATTGGCAAAAGGGATATGAGAGGATCATGGGACAGGAGGTCTGGGGAGAAAGAAAGGGGGAGGGGGGAAGCCCGGAGGATGGGCAAAGAGTACAGTCAGAGGGACAGAGGGAGAAAAAGGAGAGAGAGAAAAAGAATGTGTGTATATAAATAAATAACGGATGGGGTACGAGGGGGAGGTGGGGCATTAGCGGAAGTTTGGGAAGTCAATGTTCATGCCATCAGGTTGGAGGCTACCCAGACAGAATATAAGGTGCTGTTCTTCCAACCTGAGTGTGGCTTCATCTTGACAGTAGAGGAGGCCGTGGATAGACATATCAGAATGGGAATGGGACGTGGAATTGAAATGTGTGGCCACTGGGAGATCCTGCTTTCTCTGGCGGACAGAGCGTAGGTGTTCAGTGAAACGATCTCCCAGTCTGCGTCGGGTCTTGCCAATATATAGAAGGCCGCATCGGGAGCTCCGGACACAGTATATCACCCCAGCCGACTCACAGGTGAAGTGTCGCCTCACCTGGAAGGACTCACAGGCATAGGAAGCAGGATCTCCCTAGTGGCGCCAGAGAAAGCAGGATCTCCCAGTGTTGCTTGAAATTCTATCATCTGCAGAGTTCCTCGTGTTTGTGCCTCTAGTTCTAGACTCACCCAACCAATAGGAAAATCCTGCTTGCATTTACCCTCTCTATACCCCTCCTAATTTTGTGTACAATTATTAGGTATATAGATAGGGTAAATGCAAACATATCATAAATAATTCTGAATCTCGAGTTGCTTTGTGTGAGGATTGTTCGGGAGTATTCTGCAGTTCTGCGAATGTAGCAGATAATAATTCAAGGAAGAACCAGGCCTCAGTTCTATTTATAAACTACAAGCAGTTAGAAGCACAGGCTGGCACACAGACTAAGAAATATGGTTTAAAAACTGGTGACCATGTGATGGTTGCATATGCATCAGCCAAACGTTAAGACAACGGGGTTGTGTTAATTGGCATGCACCATTGTCACTATGTTTAGGGAAGCTTGGAATTAGTTTGTCTCAGCCAAGGTAGTTGAACATTCAGAGATGTCTCCCACTGTAGATGTGTAATTCAAAGGAATCAATATCAACCCAAAGTATTGAAGTAAACATCGTCATTGTAACTATTGAAACTGTATCGAATCACCTATTGATCTTAAGGATATAAAGACGTATTGTACTTTTGCATTTGTGAGAGTATCTCCACAGGAACGCCTGCTTCTTCTGATCAATAAAGGCAGCTTCAGTGTCTCTCCAGGGACTTCGATCAAAGTCATAACAAGGGTCAAGAGGGAACAAGGGTGCCAAGGCTCTTGCTGGTGGTCCAGTCAGGAGCCGATCGAGGTGCTGAAGAATCCCCGCACCCTACACAGAGTCTGCACTCTCAGCCCATGTCATACGTCTGCAGCTACCCCTCTTATCCACCCACTTAGTGTGCGGTCACTGTACTGCGCAGGGAAGTGCTATCTTCAGTGGAAATATCCCAGATGAAATGAAAATCACACCTGGAACCCATCAAAGGTTGTCAGTGATATTCTGTTCAATGTACACATTCTCCCACCCCACCTCCACTCCCCCCCCACCTCTGACGCTCCCACCACATTTAAGCTCTTTTAAAAAATCCTCTTTTAGCTTAAAAACAAAAAAAAACAGGTTTAATAAAACAAGATGAAATGGATTATCCCACAAAAATCAGCACATCAAATCCAAATCAAACTGTTCACCCGTAACATGCATTGTAATAGAGAGGAAACTAGGCCCTTTCAACCAGTCTGTAAAATGGGATTATTTAATTAAAGACATACATCCCCCTTCATGTAGAATCGACCCTGTATAAACTATATCCCAGTGCAAACCTGACCCAGAGTTTGGAATTCCAATGTACTATAATCACTTCCTACATCTTCTACAGCAATGGAATTACCCACCAAGGCAGAAGCATATAAAAGAATAATAATTCTGATTTTAAAATTTTGACATTGAGTGCTTTTAATGTGAGATATTCATTATTTAATACCATCGAATAATAATCGGCACCAGAGCTCGGTGAAGTCCAGGGGACAAAGCTGAAGTTCAAAGTCCACAGCTCAGTGAATTGTGAGGTAGAATCCCGAAGCTTGAAGCCCCTGGGTTGGCTTGTCCAGAGGTCAGAGGCCTGATGTCTGTGAGTCCAGGCCAGGAACTGGAGCTTGGAGACATGATGTCTGAGAGTCTGGGGCCAAAGACTGAAGGCCTGGAGGCAGCCTGTCTGTGTGTGTGAGAAGGAGGATGGGAAAGTGTGAAAGGGGCTTGTTTCGCTGCTGTTGCCTTGTTTGGTTCTGTTGCTGTTGCTGCTTGCGTTGGTCTGCCGAGCACCGCGGATATGCCAAAATGTGTGAAGACACTTGCGGGCTGCCCCCGGCACATCCTTTGGTTGTGTTGGTCGTTAACACAAATGACACACTTCACTGTGTTTTGATGTACATGTGAATTTGGAATCTGAGTCTGAAGCATTCCGCATTGGAAAAATATTGTCCATCACTAGCTATTTATTGCAGCCTCAAATCTGTTGATTGGTGCCTGTTTCCGGTAACCAAAATACCCAAGGGGCAACTTGACAGCAGGTAACCATACCTCCAGGACCCAAATGGGGAACATTGTCGGGGGTGGCACTGGCATGCAAGAGAGTGGAGTGTCAGAGACCTGCGCCTCCAGCACTGTCAGTAAGGAGTCTGCAGGTTCTCCTCATGCCCGAGTGGGTTTCCCGCGGTGTGCTCCAATTTCCTCCCACATCCCAAAGATGTTCAGGTTGGTGGATTAATTTGCCGCAGGAAATTGTCCCAGGTGTATTGAATCTGGAGAGAAGTGTTGGGAATGTGGGGCAAATGAAGTGGGGTTAATGTGGAATTGGTGTAAAATGGATGTCTGCTGGTCAGCACGGGCCATGCAGACCGAAGGGCCCATTTCTGTTCTCTGTTCTTATAACTCTATGACACATTGATCGGAAGTCCAGTCAAGGGTTAATGGCCAAAGCTGCAAATCTGCCGATCTCTGCAAGTCCACTGTGGAAGTTGGGTCCAGTGTCTGTGAACCCACCAGTCCACTAGAGGCTGAAGGCCCAAGACGGCCTATCTGGGGTAAAGGGGACTGTGTATGTACATAGGGTGGGCGGTTTGAGAAGGACAGGGCTTATTTTGCTGACATTATTTTGTTGTTTTGTTATGTTCTGGTTTGTTGTTCTGCTGAAATGGTGGGCATGCTATGTTGGTGTTGGAATATGTGGCGACAGTTGGGGACTGCCCTCAGTATGTGCAACACAGACACAGACACACACACGCACACGCACACACACACACACACACACACACACACACACAATGCTGGAGGATCTCAGCAGGCCAGGCAGCATCTATGGGAAAGAGTAAACAGTCAACGTTTCGGGCTGAGACCCTTCATCAGGACTGGAGAAAAGAGATCAGGTCTGAGTAAGAAGGTGGGGGGAGGGGAGAAAGAAATACAAGGTGGTAGGTGATAGGTGAAACGGGGAGAGGAGGAGGGGGTGAAGTAAAGAGCTGGGAAGTCGACTGGTGAAAGAGATAAAGGGCTGGAGAGGAGGGAATCTGATAGGAGAGGACAGAAGATCATGGGAGAAGAGGAAAGGGGAGGAACACCAGAGGGAGGTGCTGGGCAGGTAAGGAGATAAGGAGAGACAGGGAAGTGGGAATAGGGAATGGTGAGAGTGTTAATGCAAGCACCACATTTCACTATATGTTGCAATGTACATGTGATAAATAATCTGAATCTGAATGTGAAATAAATCTGAATCTGAATCTATTCTCTTGCTTATAATGCACATCGCCTGGTTCTCTGTACAGGTTCATTGTGACGATGTAACTCAGGACCACGCTAGGAAGATGGCTCTGGATTGCGTAACCCAGGACACATCCATCAGGATCTGATCCATAAACTCGATGGATGTGCAATGTGCAAAAAGTTAATTCACAACTGATCTCAACCCTGCAGCTGGCCTTGTCTTTACTGCTGGGTTATGGTGAGTGGCTTCCGAGATCACTCAACGTCAAAGAGATCAAAATGAATCCATCCCACAATCTCTCAAAAAAGCCTCTGTATTAGTCCAAAAGCAACAGCATGAAATATCCTGATCCAAACAGAATATATTCCTTGGCAAGTGAAATTGGTCTTTATCGGAACATAATTGCATTACACCCCTCATTAATCTGTGAAATGTCAGGAGGTCCGATTAGTTTAAATGCCTGTGACTTAACATCTCATTATTGGTACAAAAAACATACCAGTAATTTCTGGAAGACAGCCAACTCCGGGAAGGGGAGAAATACAATGGAAGGAGAGAGAGAGAGAGTGCGAACACATCAAAGAGAGAGAGGAAGAGGAGACAGAAATAGCGAGAGACAAGACAAGGAGAGAGAGAAATAGAGAGAGGAGAGAGAGACAGGGAAGAAGAGAGAGAGGGAGAGGTAGAAGAGAGAGAAAAAGGGTGAGGAGAAGGGAGGGAAACAGGAGAATGAGAGAATAGAGAGTAAAGAGGAGGGGAGAGAGAGGAGAGAGAATGTGAAAGAGAGAGAGAGGCAAGAAAAGGGGACTATGGTTTTTGTTGGCAGTTCTCAGCTGTGAAATGGGTCAGTGATCTCACCGCTGTGTGGTTTGCTGTGGAATGAGGTGCAGTGTCAAGGCAGCCTGTGGAGCCAAGCGCTGAGAATGAGCGGGACAGATCGGGGCTGTAGCCAGACCGGCACAGTGAGTGCGGTTATTGCTGGGGCCTGATGGCACCAGCACCTCCCATGGTGCTGAGAGCTTCAAGTTCACAGGACTGAACATCACTAATCGTCTGTCTTGGTCCAACTGCATAGACACAGCGGCCATGAAAGCTCACCAGCAGCTCTACTTCAGCAGGAAGCTGAAGAAATCAAAGACCCCCGGCATTCTCTCTTCTCCCCTCTCCCATCAGGCAGAAAGCATGATAGCCTGGAAGTACACTTCTCCAGGATCTAGGGCGGCTGCTCTCTGTTTACTTTTCAATGGTCCTTTTCTACGATAAGATGGGCTCCTGACCTCACAATCTACCTCGCTGTGACTTTGTACCTTATTGACTACCCGCTCTGCACTTTCTCTGCCACTGTAACACTTTGTTCTGTATTCTGCTATTGCTTTCCCTTGTGCTATCTCGGCATACTGATGACATGAAAAAGCTGGCATCACATCAGGGAGGAGATACAGGAGCCTAGAGACACACACTCAGCGTTTCTGGAATAGCTTCTCCCCGTCGGCCATCAGATATCTGAAAGGACAATGAGCCCATGAAAACTACTCTCTTTCTGCACTGTCTCTTTCTTTTTCATGTACTTTTATTGTAACAGAATAATTTTTTTGTGTTGCTCTGTATTGATGCCGTAAAACATCAAATTTTACAACCTATTCTGTGATAATAAATCTGATTCTGATTTGATTCTGAAATAATCTTTATGCATGGCATACAAAACAAAGTTTTTCATTGGATGTCAGTACATGTGACATTACTTATCCACTTACCTTGATTCCTGCTCTCCTGTTACTGGGATTGTGAGTGGTGAGAAGGAAGACAGAGTTTTCAAGGTGAACACATGGCAGACGCAGAATAAAGCAGGTAAACGTGTAGTGGTTGCCAGGGCAGGAGAGACGGAGAAGGAAGGGAATTAAGCTGGTGTACCTGGCTGCACTTGTGAATCAGTCAGTGCAAGCAACACGCAGACACACAACATAGAGCAAACAGTACAGCAGAGGCCCTTCAGCACATGAGATTGTGCCGACCTTTTAACCTACTCCAAGATCAATCTAATCCTTCCCTCCCATATAGCCCTCTATTTTTCTATCACCCATGTGCCTAACTAAGAGTTTCTTCAAGGTCCCTAATGTACCTGCCACTACCACCACCCTTGGCAGTACGTTCCTTGCATTTAACCAATCTCTGTACAATAACCTACCTCTGACAAGTCAATATAGGAGCAGGCCATTCGGCCCTTCGAGCCAGCACCGCCATTCACTGTGATCATGGCTGATCATCCACAATTAGTATCCAGTTCCTGCCTTATCCCCATAACCTTTGATTCCACTATCTTTAAGAGCTCTATCCATCTCTTTCTTGAAAACATCCAGAGACTTGGCCTCCACTGCCTTCTGGGGCAGAGCATTCCACATATCCACCACTCTCTGGGTGAAAAAGTTTTTCCTCAACTCTGTTCTAAATGGCCTACCCCTTATTCTTAAACTGTGGCCTCTGGTTCTGGACTCGTCCATCAACAGGAACATGCTTCCTGCCTCCAGTGTGTCCAATCCCTTAATAATCTTATATGTTTCAATCAGATCCCCCCTCATCCTTCTAAATTCCAGTGTATACAAGCCCAGTCGCTCCCATCTTTCAACATATGACAGTCCCACCATCCCGGGGATTAACCTTGTGAACCTATGCTGCACTCCCTCAATAACAAGAATGTCCTTCCTCAAATCTGGAGACCAAAACTGCACACAATACTCCAGGTGTGGTCTCACCAGGGCTCTGTACAGCTGCAGAAGGACCTCTTTGCTCCTATACTCGATTCCCCTTGTTATGTCCCTATTGAAGAGGAGAATGCCACGCTGGCCTTGATTGTAATACACTTTTAGTATAGAAGTAGGCATGTCTGGTTATGCAGAGCCTTGGTGAGACCACATCTGGAACAGTACGTGTAGTTTTGGTCTCCATACTTAAAATAAGTTCGATCTGCCATAGAGGGAATTCAGCAAAGGGTCATCACGCTGAATCCTGGATGATGTGACTGCTGACTGGCGAGAGGCTGAGTCATCTAGCTTTGTACTCACTAATGTTTGGAAGAATTTAGAAGGGATTAAATCCAAATATACAAAATTCTGACGGGAAGAAGAAGATTCGCTTTATTTGTCACGTGTATATTGAAAAAAACAGTAAAATACATCATTTACATCAAATCACATCAGCGAGGATTGAACTGGGCAGCCCATAAGTCTCACCATGCTTCCAGCACTAACATAGCATGCTCACAATTCACTAGCCCTGACTGTACACCTTTGGAATTTGGGAGGAAACCAGAGCACCTGGATAAAACCTATGTGGTCACAGAGAGAATGTACAAACTCCTTACAGATGTTGGCAGAAATCAAACCCCGACCTTATAACTGGTGTTGTAGAGCATTGTGCTAACCGTTACATTATTATACTGCCCTATGCCGCAAGCACTGTACCTTCCATAGATCTGAAATATCCCGGAAATGATAGACCAACTTCTCCAGTCGCTCACAAGCCTACAGCGATGTTGAGGAGAGTATTTTGCAGACCAGAAGAGTGAACCAAGCTACTGGAGAAGACCAACGTGGTCTATCAAATCCAATGGGGGGACTGCAGCAAATATTACATCGGCCAAACTTGGAGGAAACTATCCACAAGGATCCATGAATATCGACTGGCTGTGAAGCGGTATGACCAACTCTCCCTCGTCTCTACCCGTGGAGATCGAGAGGGGCACAAATTCCACTGGGCATCAGTGGAAGTTATGGCGCAAGCAAACACGCGGCATGCAAGAGAATCCATAGAAGTGTGCTTTTCCGTGAACAATTCTGTAAACAAGCACGTGGATCGCGATCCTATTTATGAGCCAATGCGGGCAAAATTCCAGACCGCAACAGTTGAAGTTCGTCATGCAATCGATCAGTGATGAGATTTCCTTCCCACATCACAACTGAGTTTCCAAAATGATGACATATCAGCTGATTGATAAGTATATAAAGGACAAGCATTCAGAGGACACGTCATTAGTAACAGTGCACTGATGACATCTCCTCGCAAGGCAACGAAATGTTTGCAAGTGAATTGCCAAGTTCGGAGAACAACTCAACTGAACCACTGTACCAGGGCTTAACAAGTTGGAGGTGAGGAGGAGACTTCTCTGTTTGAGCGATTTAGAACCAGCCATTCTAAAGCTTTCAAACAGAGAAAGACCCTCCCAAGTGGTACTATTGTAGTTACCCAACCACTTCCTCTGGCAGCTCATTTCATATACAACCCATCTTCTGCATTTAAAAGTAGCCCCTCAGGCATTTCAAATTTTTCCCTCTCACCCTAAATCTGTGCATCCTATCTCGGTCTCCTCTACCCAAGGGAAAATCTGTTATTGTCCACCTTATCTTTGCCTCTCATAATCTTAAACATTTCTATAAGGTCGCCAACCCCAACCCCTCGTTCTACTATGTACCAAGGATTAAAGACCCAGACTGGACATGCCCCCTCTGAAGCACGTCCTCTAGTCCTGGCAACATCCTCACAATTCTTTTGTGCAGCTTTCCAGTGGTTTCTTGAGGTTATCATAGCCAGAGGAGGTAGTGGGGATAAGCTCGCAATGGTGTGAGTCTCAAATAGCTTCTGACAATCAAGTCCAGCTCCTGGCCTTCACGTGTGGCTTAGCTACTAAGCCCAGTGGAGCAATTTCTACTGACAGGAGAAAGGGCAAAGGGTTACTGGCTCCTTAAGACCAGTCACTTAGGGCAGACTAAGCTTGTCAGCTGTGGTTCGCAGCTCATCGAGGAGTCTAGGAGAAGGAAAACTCTAATCTCAAACTTCTGCTGCCCTGTGGCTATACCCGCTCATGGGCACAGCTTTGGGAGTAAACCCAAGGAAAACTCTGGAGCTGGAGTCCTACACTGAGTTCAACTCTGCCTGGCAACTCCTACAATGCCACTGGTGCCAAACTGTATTGGGTTCTGCCGTTCCTTTGGATTCATCAGCTGCACGTACAGAGGGAGCCTGCTACATGGGCAACAGCTTGCTCTCCATATTGTAATGCCCTGGCTTTCACATCATGTAGTCGGCTGGGATGCAATATTCATATCCAACCCCAGCCAACGGAGCCACTCTTTCCAGTTCAACCACATTTTTTTCTACAGCAGGATGACCAAAATTGTACACAGAATACTCCAAGTGTGGCCTCGCCAAATACTTATACAAAGGGCAACATAATGCATACAGGGCAAGACATTTAGGATGGAGTTGAGGTAGTGAATCTGTGGAATTCATTACCACAGACAGCCATGGAGGCCAGGACTGAATATATTGAAGAACTGGGTAAAAATATCTCATGACACTTGGAATGTCAAACCAGTGTATGACTTCTTCTATGAATACTAGGACATTAGAGAGAGTAATGGTATAGAGGGACTTAGGAGTAAAAGTTCAAGTTTATCGTTATTCAACCATATACCTGTATACCACCAAATGAAACAATCTTCCTCTGGACCAAGGTGCACAGCACAGTACATATGACTGACATACACAGCACATAATGTAATATTACCACAAATAAAATAACAAATATTAAAATATATTCCGAAGACTGACATTTAGCATAAGGTGCATTTATGAGACAAGTTAAAAAGTAAACAGTATAACATTACTGATGCTTCATGAGTGATGAGGCCTCAGTGGTGGCAGGAAGATCTGGGTGGCAGTGGTGACAAGTACATAGATCATTGAAAGTGGCATCACAGTGGCACTGTGATGAAAAGGTGTTTAACATACTGGCTGTCATCAGACAGGGCACTCAGTATAGGAGTTGGGACACTATGTCTTATATTTCTACGAGTGAGAAATCAGTGTTTCCATCTTTCCAGCAAGTTTTACCTATACTCGTCTGTTGTGTTCGATATGAGGGAAAGTGCAGAACACACACCAGCATGGCAGCATGTAGGAAAGCCAACTGAACGTTATTGATAACATGGCCTGTACAGTACTTGAACCCCTCCCATGTCGGGCTGGCTGAGTGGCAGACGAATACCACTATTAACTACCACAACATATCCTCTTCGTAAACAAAAAACAGGTACAGTACGCACTACTCGTCTATAGAACGACATTGAAATTATAGTCACTAACATTGAGCAATTCAGTTCACTTTACCCATAAGCATGTTAATTATGCCCCTTACATAAACGTTAAAAAAAATTACCAACACTATAACCGTCTTTCTCTTTGTTTTTTTCTCTCTGTTTTCCTCCTTTTCTCGCCAATTCCTTTCTTTTTAAGAACAGACTCGTTTTGTGAAAGGTTTTCAACATTAGAACTCCTTTTAAAAAACACTAAATCCAGTGGAGGTCGGGATAGACCACCTGAATGCTCTGGCAAAGTTCGAGGACTATTCAGCATCTTTAGTCACTTGCCCTAAGCTAAAAGGCTCTGGAGTGTATCTTTGTGGTAGGACAGATAGACAACTCCATCTGGTACAGGTTCCTGGAAGTGTTGGAGCGGATGGAGATTCTTGGACAGGTGTGTCCACCTCAGGAAGGCGATCCTCGTCATGAGGATCAGGCCACTCTACTTCTTTCTCGACGGTTAGTGGACTTTGAAGGTGCGTGGCTGCATGCCCGTTCCATCTGATTTCACTTTGCGACGTTCTGATCGCAAACAATCACGGTGCACGCTACCAGACTGTTGTTCCTTTGGTGAGTTGGTCTGGAACACAAACAGCTTCACCACTCTTGAGCAGCGACAAAGATTTTACTCGGCATCTGAGATCATGCAGGCTCTTTGTTTTCTTACGCTGAGCTGTGTCAAAATTTCTCACTTTGTCTAAGCCCGGTAAGTGAGGTTGGAGAAGGGAAGGAAGAACGGGTAGGCTTGTTCTCAGTCTCCAGCCCATTGACAGCTCTGATGAGGTGAGCCATTCGCACAAGGTGTGCAGCAATAAGCTAGCAGTGCTTTGTAGGGCTCTTTTGCCTTCAGCAGGAGATTTTTACCAGTTTGCACTGCTCTTTCCACTTCTCCAACTGCCTGTGGGTACTGTCGACTGCTTGTCTGGTGTTTGAGCTCATAGTCCCTAGCAAAGGCTGTGAATTCTGAGCAGCTGAATTGTGGACTGTTGCCTGAAACAAGTGCCTTTGGTATTTTGTGGTGGGCAAATGCAGTTTTCAGATGCTGTGTAGCTGCTACTGACGATGCAGAGGACAGCTCGGACAGCTCAACGTTCCATGATTAGTAATCTACAGTGAGAAGGTATTTGTCTCTTTTCAACTTAATAATGCCTGTGTCTGCAATTTTCCATGGAAAGTCTGGGAATTCTGTGGGACAGAGCGGCTCAGCATGACTTTTGTGCAGTTTTCTGCATGTTTTACTTGGCTATATGTAATCTCCCATTTGTGGGCTCAGACCAGGCCACCACACAGGTTGCCTTGCCCGTAGATGTCATTTTTTGATGCCTTGATGTCCTTGGTGGATTTGACTGATGATATTGGCATCCATAGACGGAGGAATGACAAGTCCGGAGCGCTTTAAGCAGCAAACCATCAAGAGTGATGAGTGTGTCTCTTTCAAGCCAGTAAGGTCTGAGTTGGTGAGATCCTTTTGGAACAGTTGACCATCAATTCTCATAGTATTGCATGACCTTGCTGCAGACTTGCTCCTTTTTCAACTCAGTATGAATTTCGTCCAGTTTACTTTGTGATGCAGGAAAGCTTTCATACACCTGAGCTAAGTAGATATTGATATCTTCCATGAAGGCGGGAATGAGCTTCCGTCCACTCACTTCTGCAGGGCATCCTTGATAAGAGTGTCTGGTGTTGTGAAAGATTTGTCGGGGACATGTTCAACCTCAAAACAGTATTGCGTAAGCCTCATTCTGAATCTTTGCAGATGTGGAGGTATTCAAATGTTTTGAGCTGAGGAGGCTGACTCATGGCTTGTGGTCTGTTTCAAGTAAGAATTTAGTGCAGCTGAAGCATTCGTATGCCCAGACGAGAACCAGTGTCTCCTTTCAGATTTGAGCACAACACTGTTTAGTCGGAGTCAGTGCTCTTGATGCATATGCCACCAGTTTGCATGCACCACTGTAGTCTTGTATGAGCCCTTCCCCTAGGAAGAGACATCTGCTGAGACCTAGGTTGCTTTATTCAGATCAAGGAACGCTAATGTTGCTGGAGAGATAAGCTCTGCTTTAAGTGATGAGAATGACTTCTCCTGTGGTATGTCCCAGGTTCAAATGTTTCTCTGAGAGAGGAAGTCACGAAGTGGCTTTGTTTTCTTTGCCATATCTGAAATGAATTTTCCCAGCTGGTTTACCGTGCCAAGTAAACTGTGGGTATCTGATACATTTGTAGGTTTTTCCACATTCCAACTCCTGCCAGTTTGTCTGAATCTGATTGCGCTCCCTTTGAGAACAGTTGATGACCTAAGAACTTCATGTCCAACTTTGTAAATTCACATTTCTTTTTGTTCAGGGTGATTCCAGCTTGTTTCAGTTTCTCCAAGGCAGCTTCCACTCTTTGTCATGTTCCTCACCTGAGCCTCCAAAGATGAGTATATCGTCCATGTGGCAGACTACTCTTCCCAGTCCCTACAAAATTTAGTTCATTCTCATCTGAAAGACTTCAGAGACTGATGAGATGCCAAAAGTGAGTCTCTTGAAGGCATAGCATCCATATGGTGTGATTAAGGTTGTGAGTTTCTCTGACTCAGGTGCAAAATGGATCTGCCAGAACTCTGGAGTTTGCATCTACTTTGGCGAAGAACTTAGTTCCACACAGCATACCCAATACATGCTCAGCAGGGGCCAAAATAGACTTCTCCACTCTGGCTGAATTTTCCATTTTGTTAGATCAACACAGATCCGCACTCTACCATCTGGCTTGGGAACGGGAACAGTGTCCACACACCAGTCAGTTGGTCCTTTCACTCCAGTTATGATGTCAACTGCCTCCATTTTCTCAAGTTCAGCTTTGACTTTGTTCATCAGTGGGACTGGTATACGCTTCGCAGTGGTCCAAATGTAATGGGTCACTCCTGGCCTCATTTGGATAAGGTACTCTTCTTTCAGTACCCTCAGGCCTGTGAACATCTCTGGTTACTTCTCCTGCCACTGAACATTGTTTAGCAAGTCCAATCTTGCAATGACGTTCAACCTCTCAACGGCATGTTGTCCCAGGGGTGGTGAGAAGAGATCTTGAACAACATAGACATCCTCTTTTAACTGTTTCTCACTTTTACAGATGGAAGTAGTAAACACTCCTTTCACACTGAGCTTCTGTTTCCCTGATCCCATGAATACTTTCTTTGTTGGGTTTAGCGTAGAGCCTGTTTTCTTCACCAGTTTTGTGAACAGACATTTGGAGATGGCTGTGACATTTTGAATGTCACTGCCTCATTTTGCAACTGAACCATAGTACTCCAGCCTTGTCTATTTAAATCTAGAGCCCCAAGGAAAATTCCCTCTTCATCTAATTCATGGTCTTCTTTGACCTCCTGAAGAACTGTTTTTGAGTGACACTGACTTTTATAATGGCCAACTCTATTGCACTGTGGCATTTCACTTCTTTTACTGGACAGAACTCTTTGGCTTGGAATGGAGACTTGCCGCATCTGCTGCAGTTGGACATTTTAGCTGCTCTTTGATATGCTTGAGCTAAGCTCTCCTGTCACCTCTTTCTGACAGCACTTTGCTTGTACCCTTCTTTTTGTACAGCTTCTAGCTTTACCTCAGCATCGCTTTCATGCATGTTGCTGATGACCATTCTTGCTCTGCCTGACTGTACTCGTGAGGTATGTCTGCAAATGATACCTCTCAGACAATCTGGTGTCCAGTAGCCCGACAACAATCCTGTCTCTAATGAGATAATTTCTCAGCTTTCCATAAGCACAGTTGTCTGACAGGGCATACAATGTTATGATTAAGTCATTTACACTTTCATCTGTTCCTGTTTTCTGGAGTTGAACTTTGCTGTCTCATATATCACATTTCGCTTTCCTGTGAAATATTCTTCGAATTTGTCCTGTACTGTTTTGTACTTCTTTTTCTGAGCATCTGACAGTCCTAATGATGCTTTGTCATCTATGCAGTAGATCAGTGTATTTATTTGATGCTCTTCTGAAGCCTGAGTGAGATTACTTACAACCCTAAATCTCTCAAAGCATCTGAGCCATCTCTCAAAGTCTCCTGGTTTAGAGAGATCAAACGTCTAGGGGAGAGGACGCTTTATTAGCAAAGTAGATGTGGGTACTGCAGGTATTTGATCCATTTCCCTGGTTGTTTATTTATTATTTTATTTATTTGGACTTCAAAATTTTTTTCTCTTCCTGAGACTTTGACTGACTTCTCTGCTGTGTCTGTGTGTTACAAGGTGGGCGTTGATGGTGGACCCAAATGCAAGACACGGACACTGAAGTACTAGGAACAGGACTAGGTTTATCAAGAAAGCAAGGGGAGTCAGGATGAAATGAGGCTGGACACTGATACAGGCCCTGGACAAGACTAGGATTCAGGGCCTGGGCTAGGACTTGGCCTAGAAACACGGGACCTGGATGGGGAACTAGGAACAAGGAGTCTGGACTAGGGACACGGAACTCCGGAACCAGAGCCTGGACAAGGACCTAGAACCTGGGTCTTGACTCGGAACTGGAACCCGGGCCTAGGCTAGGACTCGGGTCTAGGATCTTGGCAAGGACAGAACATGGCTATAGGACAGGACAAGGTACTCCAGCACCGGACGAGGTGCCCCAGCACAGGACAAGGAATCTCCAGCACCAGGCTGGGCGAGGCACCAGAACTAGATGAGGACACGAAGATTTGGACAGGGCTGGAACACGGTGCCTGGACTTGGTCTTGGAACACAGGAACACAGAGCCTTGGACTTGGATGTGGACTGGATGCTCAGAACCTTGGACGTGGACTGGACGAGGTACTCCAGGGCAGGACGTGGCTCTTGGACTTGGCTTGGTTAGGCTCTTGGGTACAGAGCCGGGCCGGGACCCGATCTAGGATGCAGGGCCGGGATGACTGCCGAGGATTCAGATGGGGATGATCCAGCACAGGATGAGGAATCTCCAGCACCGGGCTGGGCGAGGTACTCTTGGGCTGGGTGAGGGACATGGACAGGACAAGAACACGAAGCCTTGACTTGGACAGGACTGGAACACAGCGCCTGGAACTTGGAACACAGAACACAGAGACAGGACCCCTCCTTGGGAACAGAACCTGGGGCTGGGACTCTTCTTTGACACAGACACTAAACACGGGGACACAAAGAGACAGTTCCAAACTCAACGATAGATAGTTCCTTATCTTGGCGTGGCAAGGCTCCGGTCTCACTCCGGCGATTGAACTTGATGGGGATGTAGGCAAGGCTTCAGAAGGAAGGGGAAGAGAATAGTCCAGCAGGGAATCCTTGGTTTGAGACTATTTATGTGCCATCCCAAAGTGATGCCTTGATTAAGGCACCCAATGGAACAAGGGAAAACAGGAAAACACGGAATAAGGAATCGATGGACCGGACCGTGAACCGGAATGCAGACTTCACGGACCGGACCATGACACTGTGTCTCTGTGCACTTCCTCAGGCTAGTGGCCCACAGATTATTACAATGAATCCGCTTTTGGGAGCAGCCTGAAGGCATTGCCTAGTGACCCTGGCCAAGTTCTCAGCTCAGTTAGCAAACTAGCATTGGCAGTTTAGGTTGCTAAGTCTTTGGTTATTTTTCATTAATGTATGCAAACAAGAACAGTTTCACTGTAAATTGTTGCTTGTTGGGAATTTCCTTTGGTCTGTAGCCCAAATTCATTGATAATCAACCACTTATGACACCATGTTGTGTTTGATGAGGGAGAGTGCAGGGAACACCAGTGCAGCAGCAGGATATTCAACTGAACCTTATCAGTACAATGTGATCCCCTCCCACGTGGAAGTGGCTAACGGAGTGGCAATGGAATACCACTAACTACCGCAAAATGTCCGAAGCGGTGTGGATCATTGGATTTTAAGAACAAGTCATGCTGACTGCAAATTCTTCATAGATCTACCACTCTAAGATGACACAACTCTCAAAGCTGGTCACACTCTCCCCTCAAGATCCAATGAATCATCTTTGAAAATCTCTACCAACTGCATCAGCGTTTTAAAAACTTACTACGGAGCAGTCATCAGATACCAATACAGCTTGCTAAGTGTACTGCACCCACCTTTTCTTAAATACTCATTTTCAGTTGGCCAAGATGAGGTTCCTGACAAGTCTTGGACTGGATCTGATTTGAAAATGTTTTCTATTTTGTAATGATCTCATCTTCAGTTGTGTTAATGAAACTGGACCCTTCAAGGAATATTTTAGAGATTTAGTTTGCATTCAGTTCTGGTTGCTTCATTCCATTAAGGATGTCAAGGTTTTGGAGAAGCAGCAGTAGAGATTTTGACTCAGGTAGAGTGCATGTAGTGTAAAGAGAGGTTGGACAAACTTGGGCTGTACTGAGTTTAGTGGGGAGGTGCTGATAAAAGTTTATAAGATATTGAGAGGCATAGATAGACATCTGATATCTTCTTCCCAAGGTCAAAATGACCAACACCAGAGGGCAAACATTTAAGGTGAGAGGTTTTAAGTTTAAAGATGATGTGTGGGGCAGGCTTGATTTTACAGAGTGGTGATTGCCCGGAATGCAATGACAAGGGTGGTGGTGGAGGAGGCAGATATGATAGAAGCATTTAAGAGGTTCCTAGAATGTGCAGATAATGGAAGGTTATGGGCATTGTGTAGACAGAGGGAGGTGTTCAATTACTATCTTAATGAGGCACAACATTGTGGG
Organism: Mobula hypostoma; assembly: GCF_963921235.1. Lineage (NCBI taxonomy): Eukaryota > Metazoa > Chordata > Chondrichthyes > Myliobatiformes > Myliobatidae > Mobula > Mobula hypostoma. The sequence continues at coordinate 14,080,023 of NC_086115.1, read as the reverse complement.
CTGAAGGGCTGTTCCTGTGCTCTACTGTTCTATGTTCTAAATAAAAATTACAGGCTAAGGAGATTAGCAAGACTTATTGAGTCTGAATGGGAACTTGAGGGAAATAGAGAATTCTCTCAAAATGGAGAGTGTTGGACAGAGACGGACGTCAGTGGTGTTCAAACTACTGTACATGAAGGCAAAAGCTCTTCTCATCAGGTGGTTTTCTGTGAGGCATCGCAGAACCATGTGCTGAAGTTCAAACAGTAGGGTCAATGCGGCGTTTGCTTCATGACGAGTTGTTGCTTTGCTGCCCGTTGTGTTCTGTGTTGTTCTCCTGAGCAATGTGGGCACGCCATGTTGGAGCTGGAATGTGTGGTGACACTTGTGGGCTGCCCCCAGTACATCCTTGGGTAGTGTTGGTTGTTTACACAAACAACACATTTCACTGTTGTGTTTTGATGTACACTTGATAAGTGAATTTGAATCTTGAGGAGAGATGGAAGGAGATTGACCTGTGCACTCTGAATGACGCAGAGCTGATTGCGGTGAGGCTGACAGCATTCCAAGAGGGAGAGTCAGAAGGAAAAGTTATGAGGTTACATTTCAGTGGGAGGTCTAGAATTGAGGAGGTCACTCTGGATAAACAGATGTAAGGTCAGGACTGTGATGTGAAGCATTGTCCTAGAAATGTGCAGATATTGGACCCACAGCGATTCATTCTTGCCTTTATTTATGGCTGAGATTCGCAAGAAAGGAATGAGAGCTGAAACCATGAATATACTAAATGGTTGAGTTGGCTCCAGAGACTAGGAGCTGGCTCCTTCTAGACTGTGTTCATACACATGCAATGGTGGTGTTACTGAATTAGCATATCCAGAAGGCATGAGCAACATCCATCACCAAAGATTTTCACTATTTAGGCCATGCCATCTTCTTGCTTCTATCATTGGGCAGGAGGTACAGAAGCCTGACGTCCAACACCAGTAAGTTCAAGAACACCTCCTTCCCTTCAACCATTCTTGAACCAAGTGGCACAACCCTACTCATTACAGTTTAGTAACACTATGACAACTTTAACATTGTTTTTTGTTCTGTGTCCTTCCTTGCAAAGTTCATGCAGTTTGTTTGTGCTTCTTGTGAGTGCTGCTTCTACGCTGCTTACGTGCTTATTTCTGCTGCAAGTAAGTTTTTCTTTGAAGCTATGCATACATACACTTGTAAATTTAACTAAAACTTGACTTTGAACCTAAACCCAATGCTGCAGTCTGAGAATTGAGTTCCAAAACCATTCTGAAGCATGTACCTGTCAGTAAGAATTTCTTTCAGGAAATGGCTACCTGCTGTCCACTCTCATTCTGCATATCTTTCTGCACTATAGAAGGCATCCTAACTGCACGCATCATGGCTTATATGCTCTCCATGAACTCTACATCATCTCTTGCTGTCTCAGTCACACAGCCTACATAGTCAAAGACCATTCCCACCCTCTCTCTTCTCCCCTCTCCCATCAGACAAAATATACAAAAGCCTGAACTCACGTACCAGCAGACTCAAGAACAGCTTCTATCCCGCAGTTACAATGGCCCTCTGGCATGACAAGACGGATTCTTGACCTCACAGTCTACCTTGTCATGGCCTCTTACCTTATTGTCTGTCTGCACTACACTTTCTCTGTAACTGTAACACTAAATTCTATATTCTGTTACTGAATTTCTCTATTACTACCTTGCTGATATAAGACCATAAGACAAAGGAGCAGAAGTTGGCCATTCGGCCCATTGAGTCTGCTCCACCATTTTATCATGAGCTGATCCATTCTCCCATTTAGTCCCACTCCTCCGCCTTCTCACCATAATCTTTGATGCCCTGACTACTCAGATACCTATCAATCTCTGTCTTGAATACACCCAATGACTTGGCCTCCACTGCTGCCCGTGGCAACAAATTCCATAGATTCACCACCCTCTGACTAAAAAAATTTCTTCGCATTTCTGTTCTGAATGGGCGCCCTTCAATCCTTAACTCATGCCCTCTCGTACTAGACTCCCCCATCATGGGAAACAACTTTGCCACATCCACTCTATCCATGCCTTTCAACATTCGAAATGTTTCTATGGTTTGAATAGATGGCCCAAAAAAACCAAGATCTTCATTGCACCTCGGTACATGTGACAATAATAAACTGATTTACTATCCAGTCCAAACACCAACACAGTCAACTCTTCATTTCCCTCAGATGGGCTCGATTGAGACAATCAACACAAATAATGGGTGATCAGCGACCAGGGATGGGCAATAAATGCCAGCTTTGGCTAAATCTTGAAAATACAAGAACATAGCACAGTAACAAGCCCTTCAGCCCACATTATCTGTGCTAACAGTAATGCCAAGTTAAACTGAATCGATCTTTATCTGTAAACAATTCATTCCTTGCCTGTGCTCTGATCTCCTCCTGCATTTCAGTGATGTACAGGTTAGGGTCAGTAGGTTGTGGGCACGCTGCAGAAGTGTGGCAACATCCGCAGCATGGCTGCCCTCAGCACATTTGGACTGCGCCGGTCATTGACGTAAATGATGCATTTCACTCTACATTTCCATCTACGCGTGACAACAATAAGCCAATCTTTAAATCAAAGTAAGTTTATTACCAAAGTACATACATGTCACCACATCCAGCCTTGAGATCCATTTTCTCTTTAAATGTGCATGCGCCAGTCTAAATGCATTTTAAACACCAAAGTTGTATATTTGCTTCCAACACTACCCTGGCAGCCTATTCCAGTCACCTACCAATATCCGTGTAAAAAGAACTTACCCCAATCATCTCCATAGAACCAAAGAACACTACAGCACAGAAATAGGTCTTTTAGCCCTTCTTGGCTGTGCCGAACTATTTTTCTGCCTAGTCCCACTGACCTGCACCCGGACCATATCCCTCCATACACCTCTCATCCATGTACCTGTCCAGGTTTTATTAATCATAGTACTGAGTATAAGAGTTGTAATGTTATGGTGAGGTTGTATAAGGCATTGGTGAGGCCGAATCTGGAGTATTTGAATTTGGGACCTCTACTTTTCGTGATTTTTATTAACAACCTGGATGTCGGGGTAGAAGGGTGGGTTGGCAAGTTTGCAGACGACACAAAGGTTGGTGGTGTTGTGGATAGTGTAGAGGATTGTCAAAGATTGCAGAGAGACATTGATAGGATGCAGAAGTGGGCTGAGAAGTGGCAGATGGAGTTCAACCCAGAGAAGTGTGAGGTGGTACACTTTGGAAGGACAAACTCCAAGGCAGGGTACAAAGTAAATGGCAGGATACTTGGTAGTGTGGAGGAGCAGAGAGATCTGGGGGCACATGTCCACTGATCCCTGAAAGTAGTTAAGAAAGCTTATGGGGTGTTAGCTTTCATAAGTCAAGGGGTAGAGTTTAAGAGTCGCGATGTAATGATGCAGCTCTATAAAACTCTGGTTAGGCCACACTTGGAGTACTGTGTCCATTTCTGGTCACCTCACTATAGGAAGGATGTGGAAGCATTGGAAAGGGTACAGAGGAGATTTACTAGGATGCTGCCTGGTTTAGAGAGTATGCATTATGATCAAAGATTAAGGGACCTAGGGCTTTACTCTTTGGAGAGAAGGAGGATGAGAGGAGACATGATAGGGGTGTACAAGATAATAAGAGGAATAGATAAAGTGGATAGCCAGCACCTCTTCCCCAGAACACCACTGCTCAATACAAGAGGACATGGCTTTAAGGTAAGGGGTGGGAAGTTCAAGGGGGATATTAGAGGAAGATTTTTTACTCAGAGAGTGGTTGGTGCATGGAATGCACTGCCTGAGTCAGTGGTGGAGGCAGATACACTCGTGAAGTTTAAGAGACTACTCGACAGGTATAAGGAGGAATTTAAGGTGGGGGGTTATATGGGAGGCAGGGTTTGAGGGTCAGCACATTTTGGGCTGAAGGGCCTGTAATGTGCTGTACTGTTCTATGTATTGTGTGCAGTTTTGGTCACCAAATCACAGGAAGGATATTAATAAGGTTGTGAGAGTGCAGAGAAGGTTTACAAGGATGTTGCCGGGACTTGAGAAACTGGGTTACAGAGAAAGTTTGAATAGGTTAGGACTTTATTCCCTGGAGCATAGAAGAGTGAGGTATATAAAATTATGATGGGTATAGATAGAGTGAATGCAAGCAGGCTTTTTCCACTGAGGCAAGGGGAGAAAAAAACCAGAGGACATGGGTTAAGGGTGAAGGAAACATTGGCGGGGGGGGGGGGGCTTCTTCTCACCAAGAGTGGACTTTCAACTTTCTCCCTCTCACCTTAAAGCAGATCAGAAGTGTCAGTATTGCAGTTGAACAAAGAGGACTATGGAGCCATGAGGCCAAAGTTGACTGGTCGGATATCCTAGCAGAAAAGACAGTGGAACAGCAATGGCAGGTATTCTTGGGAATAATGCACAAGTGCAAAATCAGTTCATCCCCCGGAGAAGGAAGGACTCAAAGGGGGGAAAGTGGCCACAGTGGTTGACAAAGGACGTCAGAGATACCATAGTGTTAAAAAAGAAGTATAACAGAGCTAAGGTGAGTGGGAAGACGGATGATTGGGAATTTTTTAAGGAGCAACAGAACTTAACTAAAAAGGTAATACGGGGAGAAAAAAATGAGGTATGAACACAAGCTAGCTAGGAATATAAAGGAGGATAGCAAAAGTTTTTTTAGGTATGTGAGGAGAAGGAAGATAGTTAAGAACAATGTTGGGCCCTTGAAGAATGAATTGGGAGAAATTGTTATGGGAAACAGAGAAATGGATCTGTCTTCACTAGGGAAGACACAAGCAATCTCCCAGATGTATGGATGGGCCAAGGACATAGGGTAACAGAGGAACTGAAACAGATTGACATTAGGAAGGAAACAGTGATGAGTAGACTGATGGGACTCAAGGCTAACAAATCCCCAGGTCCAGATGATCTGCATCCTAGGGTACTAAAGGAGGTGGCTCTGGATATTGCGGATGCATTGGTGATCATTTTCCAATGTTCCTTAGATTCAGGATCAGTTCCTGAGGATCGGCAAATGGCTAATGTTATTCCACTTTTTAAGAAAGGAGGGAGGGAGAAAACAGAGAACTATCACCCTGTTAGCTTAACATCAGTAGTGGGGAAGATGCTAGAGTCCATTATTAAAGATGAAATAGCGGCATATCTTGATAGCAGTGATAGGATTGGGCCGAGCCAGCATGGATTTACCAAGGGCAAATCATGCTTGCCTAATCTATTGGAGTTTTTCGAGGATGTAACCAGGAAGATAGAAGCAGGGGATCCAGTGGATGTGGTGTACCTTGACTTTCAGAAGGCATTCGATAAGGTACCACATAGGAGATTGGTGGGTAAAATCAGAGCTCTTGGCATTGGGGGGAGGATATTGACATGGATAGAAAACTGGTTGGCAGATAGAAAGCAAAGGGTAGCAGTGAATGGGTGTTTCTCGGAATGGCAGGTGGTGACTAGTGGGGTGCCACAGGGCTCGGTATTGGGACCACAGCTGTTTACGATTTACATCAATGATTTAGAGGAAGGCATTGTGAATAATATCAGCAAGTTTGCTGATGATACTAAGCTGGGTGGCAGTGTGACATGTGTTGAAGATGTTAGGAGAATTCAAGGTGACTTGGATAGGCTGGGTGAGTGGGCAGAAACTTGGCAGCTGGTGTTTAATGTGAATAAGTGTTAGGTTATTCACTTTGGGAGCAAGAACAGGAAGGCAGATTACTATCTGAACGGTGTGGAGTTAGGTAAGGGAGAAATACAAAGAGATCTAGGAGTACTTGTTCATCAGTCTCTGAAGGTGAATGAGCAAGTGCAGCAGGCAGTGAAGAAGGCTAATGGAATGTTGGCCTTTATTACAAAGGGAATGGAGTACAAGAGCCAGGAAATCCTTTTGCATTTGTACAGGGCCCTGGTGAGACCACACCTGGAGTATTGTGTGCAGTTTTGTTCTCCAGGGTTAAGGAAGGACATCCTGGCTGTGGAGGAGGTGCAGTGTAGGTTCACTAGGTTAATTCCTGGGATGTCCGGACTGTCTTACGCAGAGAGGTTAGAGAGACTGGGCTTGTACACGCTGGAATTAAGGAGATTGAGGGGGGATCTGATTGAGACATATAAGATTATTAAGGGATTGGACAAGATAGAGGCAGGAAATATGTTCCAGACGCTGGGAGAGTCCAGTACCAGAGGGCATGGTTTAAGAATAAGGGGTAGGTCATTTAGGACAGAGTTGCAGAGGAAATTCTTCTCCCAGCGAGTTGTGGAGGTGTGGAACGCGCTGCCTCAGAAGGCAGTGGAGGCCAATTCTCTGGATGCTTTCAAGAAGGAGCTAGATAGGTATCTTATGAATAGGGGAATCAAGGGTTATGGGGACAAGGCAGGAACAGGGTATTGATAGTAGATGATCAGCCACGATCTCAGAATGGTGGTGCAGGCTCGAAGGGCTGAATGGTCTACTTCTGCACCTATTGTCTATTGTCTATAGAACAGCAAATAGTAATGCACTAATAATATGGCGGGGTCTGCTGCCAACACAGGATGGTCAGTATGATTTACTGCAGCATCTGTTGACACACCAGGGCAAACATCAAGTGCTGCTGGCAGATAATCAAATGGGTGAAAGACACTCCTTAGCCTGCCAGCACATCCAGATGTCCGTGGAGAAATGCTGGCAACCAGCACATTCCAGGCTGCAGGAGTACGTGTCGAGGGACACACTGAAGTTTGGTGCAGTCATCGTGAAGGAAGGATCAAGTGTAGGGGTCTTCCACGACTGGACAGGGAGAGACCAGGCTGGGCGAGGAAGCCCCTCAGTTACTGCAGTGGTGTACCACCCCAGGGGGAAACATGAGTGGCAACAATGGTATTTGGTTTTAAGGAATGTAATAGGACACTGTTGAATACATTGACCATGAATGTAAGAATAATAGACCATTACACTGTTTATTTTTGTAATTTTTGTTAGAAATCAAGTTTATTTTGATAATAAAAAAATCAGCTGAGCTGTGTGGCTTCAGTTCATGTTACATGGTATGTTGGTGCTGGAACATGTGGCGATATTTGCATGCTGCCCACAGCACATCCCTGTAGTTGGTGTTGGTTGTCAATGCAAATGACACATTTTACTGTATGCTTCCGTGTACGTGATAAATTAAGCTGCATCTGAAACGTAGATTCTCACTGGAACACAAGGATTGAAGTCTGAGGCCCAATATCCATAAGTGTGTGCGTGTGTGTGTGTGTCAGGGGTGTTTGCGTGTGCGTGTGTGTGTGTGTGATGTTTGTGTGTGCCTGTGTGTCAGGGGTGTTTGTGTGTACCTCTGTGTGTGTGCGTGTGTCAGGGATGTTTGCGTGTGCCTGTGTGTCAGGGGTGTTTGTGTGTACCTGTGTGTGTGTGTGTGTGTGTGTGTCAGGGATGTTTGCGTGTGCCTGTGTGTGTGTGTGTGTGTATATGAAGAATGAATGAATGGGCAGGTACATGGGAGGGTAGAAAGGGGCTCGTTTTGTTTTGTTGTTGTACTGTTGTTGCTGCTTGTGTTCTGCTGAAGATTGTGGGTATGCGATGTTGGTGCCGGAATGTGTGGTGACATCTTTGTACTGCCCCCAGCACATCCATAGGTTGCGTTGCTTGTTAACGCAAATGACACATTTCACTGTATTTTTCCATGAGTGCGTGATAAATGAATCTGAATCCGAACACAGGGGTTTGAGGTAAGTCCGATTCTCTCCATTTGGTCTTGAAGGCATCTGTGGAACCATGGTGAAGCAACCCATTGCAGTCTGCAGGCCTGGTCAAACCCACTCTCACCAGCTCCAGTCAGCACAGCTGGCAAAACTGCTCCATTAGTTTCCGTTGAATTATAGTCACGAGAAAACAAACAAGCCACTTAGTTCACAATTACCCGAGATAAATAGTACGTTGGAAATGATCAGTACATAACCCAGAGTCTGTGGTTGTTTAACTGGATATTTCCTTTTGATGAACATTACAAGCTAACTGTGGGAAGAAAAATCACCACATCATTCCAGCAATGAGACATCTGGGTTTCATGGATTTGAAAATAAATAACTCACACTGAAACTCTCATCTAATGCGAGGAAGTTGGTCTGAAACATCAATGGAAATACAAAGTAATGTCCAGTGAAGCAAGAGACCAGAATTTTGCTTTTCTCCTACAGCCTTCCACTTGGCACGATGTCTGAACTGTAGTCAGAGTTGTGATTTTGGACACACAGCCACCAATTTGTCTACTCTAGAGTAACTATGTGGTAATATTCTGGCCTCTTCCCTCTTCTGTTGCAGTCCTAATGAAGTGTCTCAGCCTGCAACATCAACTGTTATTCCCCTCTATATATGCTAGCTACCATGCTGAGTTTCTACAGCATTTTGTGTGCATTGCGCAGGAGTTACATCATCTGCAGAAGCTCATTTATAACTTGCTACTCCACTGTAAAGCCCCTTCAAGGTACTGTATGTCTACCCTGTAAAAGTTCAAGTCTTCTCTTTGATGGGAGTTCAGCAAAACCCTCTCTCACTGCACCCCTATCACCTGCCAACTTGTATCCCTTTTCCTCCCTCCACCTTATTCTGGACTCTGTCCCCTTCCTTTCCGGTCCTGACGAAGGGTCTCAGCATGAACTGTCAACTGTTTATCCTCTCCACGGATGCTGCCTGACTTGCTGAGTTCCTCCAGCGTTTTGTGTGGGCCGATTAAAATTTCCAGCATCTACCGAATCGCTTGTGTGAATGATCAGATCACATTTATTTTTGGAGCTAATTTTGGAATAAGTGTTAGCTTGTGCACTATCCTTCAAAACAGTATCACAAGATCTTTGTGTCCACTGCAGGGTTTGTGTCTCACCCGAAACTTGAGCCTCGGGACACCGTAGCTCTCCTTCAGTGTGTGCTGGGCACTACAAGCCTCTGTGCCCCCTGGTGTGTTCCAGTCTCTGGGTGGCAACGGTCGCAACCTCAACCATCTTAAGATTGAAATCAGTGTCAAAGCCTAAAGTCAATGTCACCTTTTTAAGAGTCCCGTGTGAGTCTGGAAATTGAAGCCTGAAGATAAGACTCGTGGTCAGCAGGTGGTGGGTGGTCTGAAGTTGGAGACCTGATGTCTGAGAATCTGGGGACAAGGAGAGGTCCAGAGGACATCTTTCCTGGGGTTGGAGGCCTGTGTGTGAGTGGGTGGGTGGGAGATATAGGAAAGGGGATTGTTTTGCTGCAGTTGCCTTGTTTTGTTTTGTTTCTGTTTGTCTTATTCTGTGGGGGAAGTCATTGTCAATGCAATCAGTGCATGTTTCCATGTACCTCTGATAAATATACCCGAATCTGAAGAGACTGTAGGTGCTGGAATCTGGAAGAACACACAAGATACGGATGGATCCCAGCGGTTCAAGCAGCATCTGTGGATGGAAATGGATAGTTGAGGGTTCAGGTCGAAACCCTTCCATGGACCAATTATCTAACCCTGAGTTTTTGGGTCCCTGAACCATCAACCAATGGGAACAACTACCCTCTACACAGACACAAGAGATTCTGCAGATGCTAGAAGTCTTGAGTAACACACACAAAATACCGGAGGAACTCAAAGATCAGGCAGCATCTAATGAGGGGAATAATCAACTTTCAGGCTTAGATGCTTCATCAGTTCCTCCAGCATTTTGCATGTACTCCCTCAACTTAGTCCCCCTAAAGCAGACACAATGTCTGTAACATCACCTTCAAGCTCCTGAACTAAGGAGAGGACAACCACAACTACCCCTGTCCAAGCATGTAGCTGAAACCCTTCATCAGTAACCAGTCTCCCCTGCACCTTCACTGAGACTGCAGTGACCAGAACTGGAGTAATTTTGCTTCTTGCTCTGAAAGTTTACACTGTGGTTAAGTTTAACATCATTCTTCCTTTGTCCTAGTCAGTTAGGCTTTTCTCGAAGGTCCCTACCAGCAATGGCAACAGCCTTCCAGGTACTCCCTTGTGAAGATGCTTTGCTCATGTTTTTTGTTGTACATAGGACATAACAGTGCAGTACTTGCCCTTCAGCCCATAATGTTGTGCTGACCTTTGAACCTACTATCAATCTAACCCTTCCCTCCCACATATTCCTCCTTTTTTTCTATCATCTATGTGCCTGAGTTTCTTTCATAAATGCCCCTAATGGGTCTGCCACGACCACTACCTGTCAGTGAGTTCCATGAACCCACCACTCTGTGCAAAAACTTACCTCTGGCATTCCCCCCTCCCCTACTTTCCTCCAATCACCTTAAAATTATGCCCCTCATAGTAGCCATTTCCACCCTGATACTGTCTCTGGCTATCCACTCAGTCTATGCTTTATCATTTTGTACACCTCTAACAATCACCTCTCATCCTCCTTCACTCCAAAGAGAAAAGCTCTAGTGCTTTCAGACCTTGATGAAGCACGTCTCATTTCAAAAATCTTAAGAACATAGAATGGATTAAAAGTGCAAGACTATTCTACAAGAAAGACAGACATCTGACTCCTGGTCTTATTCATCTAGGGCACTTATTTTCAAAACCTTTGCCCCCAACTTTGTTAGGTATCTACCACATATGCAAATACTTGCATTTTCACACCACACCCTCTGCTTCACTGGGGTGTCTGTACTTCATCAGCGCAATGCTTGTTGTAAAGCTGACAGCATTAATGTGAATAGCTGTAAACTAAAGCCAACGGTTCCTCGCTCCCCAACACAGGGAAGATAAATGAGAAACCAAAATGAACTGTGTTGGTCATCGATGCAAATGATTCATTCATGGTACATGTTACAAAATAAAATGAATCTTTTGTCTTTCTTAAAAAAATGGGAACAACTTGACTGCAGCGTCATTGCGCCATATAGCACGAAAACCGGCCCTCCAGCTCACCCAGTCTGTGCCAACCATCAATCATCTGTTTACCCTAATCCCATGCTTTATTCTTCCCACATTCCACAAACTCCAGATCAATTAACCCACCACCTGCATATTGTGGGATGTGGGGTAAACCGGAGCACCTGAGGGAACCAGGTCACGGGAAGAACATGCAAACTTCACACATGGACAGTATATGAGCAAAGTAAACATTATTATATGTAACAATGACAGTGGAGTGGAGACAGTCGAGGGTTTCAACTTCCAAGGGGGTAAATGTCACCAGCAGCTTGACCTGGTCCAGCTTGTAGATGCTATGGCTAAGAAAGCACACCAATGTCTCTACTTCCTCAGAGTGATAAGGAAATTTGGCATGTACCCAATGATTCTTACCAATGTTTACAGATGCACCATAGCAAGGAGTCTATCTGGATGCATCACACCTTGGTAATGATAACTGCTCTGCCCAAGGCCACACAAAACTACAGAAGATTGTGAACACAGCCCAGACCATCACAGAAACCAGCCTCCTCTCCACTGACTCCAGCACAATTCCTGCTGCCTCAAGAGAGCAATTAACATGACCAAAGATCTCTTCCCCCACCTGACAATTCTTTCTTTGGACCCTCATTAGGCAAAAGAGACACGAGAACATGTACCACCAGGCACAAGAGCAGCTTCTATCCTGCTGTCTCAAGACTCTCCCGTGGACTTTGTATGAAAAAGATGATCTCATCATTTGTCAGTCTACTTCATCGTGGCCCTGGCATCTTATATACCTGCTTGCATTTTCTCTGTTACTGAAACAGCATGCTCTGCATTCTAATATTGCTTTCCCTTTTGTTCTACCTCAATGTACAGCACTGCACAGAAGTCTTGGGCACAAATATTTAGCCAGGGTGCCAAAGGCTTTTGCACAGTACTGTACTTGTCAATATGGAGCAGACAGCAAGTCTGTAAATCTGCTGGGAGCAAAGAATGCCGGGATTGGTGAGGGTGGAGCACCGCCGGAGGGGTGTGGGCAGGTGGCAGAGAAGGAGTACCGAGGCAGGGTGTGGCATGGGTGCAGACATACCCAGCCCTGAGATGCCAGGCAAGGTAATTCGATTCCAAACAATTGGTTTATTGATCACTACAGAATGTCTCTCTGGTGCTTCCTGCTCCCTCCCCTCTCCCTTCCCTTTTTTCCAACCATGATTACCCTCTCCCTGCTCCTTTCCCACTCTCAGTCTGCAATAGAGACCCACACCATAACCACGTTTATCATCACTCGTGTGTTATTGTTTTTTTTTTACAGCAGCTGTACAGTGTAATACATAAAATTACTACAGTACTATGCAAAAGTCTTAGGCACCCTAGTTATATATATGTGCCTAAGACCTTTGCACAGTACTGTAGTTATGTTTGGAATGATCTGCCTGAATGGCACATAAAGCAAATCTCTTTAGAATTAGAATGATATTCATTACCACTGCCTATTTATTTATTGAGATACAGTGTGAAATAGGCCCTTCGGCCCTGGGAAGATTGCACCGTTCAGCAGTCCTCCAGTTTAATCCTAGCCGAATTGTGGGGCAATTTACAATGACCAATTAACCAGTACGTCTTTGGACTGTGGGAGGAAACCGGGGCACCCAGAGGAAATCCACACGGTCACGGGGAGAATGTACAAACTCCTTACTGGCAGCTGCAGGAATTTAAAGCGGGTCGCTGGTACTGTAAAGTATTGTGCTAACCACTGTGTTACCATGCCGTCTTGTATGATGTGAAATTTGTTGTTTGCAATAGCAGCACAGTGCAATTAAATAATATCACTACAAAGTGAAAAATAAATAGTGGGAAAAAAATGGAATAACAAGGTGGTGTTCATGGACCATTAAGATATCTGTTGGCAGAGGGGAAGAGGCTGTTTGTGAATTATTGAATGTGGGTCCTCAGGCGCCTTCCTAAGGGTGGTGACAAGAGGGGGTGTGTTCCATATCTCACTGTATCTCAGTAATAATAAACTAATTAGCAATTACCAGAAGATCAGGGTGTCTAGCACTATGGTACCACACTGCTAGTGGTACCATGAGCTGCATCTCTATGTTTGGAGTCACTGCATTTCCGCATCAACTAGTACATGCCCCTTTGTGCTTGAGTGCTTCACAATAAGTATCAGATTAATTATCACTGACATATATTGTGAAATTTGTTGTTGCAGCTTCAAAGTGCAATACATAAAATATATTATAACTTACTATAAGTATACGTAGTGCAAAAAGAGAGCAAAAATAGTGAAGCAGTGTTCATGGGTTGTCTGATGTCCATTCAGAAATCTGATGGCGGAGGGGAAGGAGTTGTTCCTAAAACACTAAGTGTGTGGCTTTGGACTCCTGTAGCTCCTCTCTGATGATTGTAATGAGAAGAAGGCAGGCTCTAATGCACAGGATCGTGGATGGTGGATGTTCTTAATGGTAGATGCTGCCTTTTTGAGGCATTGCCTTTTGAAGATATCATCGATGGTGGGGAGGCTCATGCCCATGAAGGAGATAGCTGAGTTTACAGCCTTCGGCAGGATTTTCCGATCCTGCGCATTGGAGCCTGCATACCAGATGGTGATACAACCTGTCAGAATGTTCTCCACAGCACATCTGTAGAAATTTGCTAGTCCTTGGTGACGTACCAAATCTCAAATTCCTACTGAAAAATAGCGGCTTTTGCAAATGCATTTGTGTTTGGGCGGGGTGCGCTCAGTGGCATGGGCCCTGATACAGACAGGTTCAAATCACAATGTGGCAGCTGGGGAAACAAAATTAATACAAACGAACAAATCTGCAACTTTGAAGTCAGTCACAAACCCGGGTTGTTCAATAGTTCAATTTAATGTCAGAGAATGTGTACAGTATACAACCAGAAATCCACCTGATTTACTGGTGATCTCCAGGGGAAGTTTCTGCTCTCCTAACTCAGTGTGGCCTGTATGCAACCCCAGATCCACTAACGTAGTTGATTCCAAACAGCCTCCTCAATTCTGGGGTTTATTAGGGATGGACATTAAAGGCTGGCATTGAAGGTGACGCCCACACCCTGTGGTTAAGGGAGGGAGTACCACCGGCGGACGCTCAGATCAGAGTTTTCTCTCTCAGACCTGGACCCAGAGGGCTGAGCAACAGTCACACCAGAAGAGATTGTTCAGTTCTTCGAAAGACACGAGTTGGGTGCAAAACATCGCCACTCTTCGGTGCCATCAGGTGACAGAAGATACAGGAGTCTGAAGACCCACACCTCCAAGGATCCTTCACCATTGCCATACTGTGCTTGAATGACCTGAAAAACCCTAATTCTACCTCAGACTATATTTTTTCCCTCTCTCTCAACTTGCACTGGGGCCACTATGTTTATTTTGTTGAGTAAGTTATGCATGGTTTATTTTAACTGAAGTTTATGTTAACTTATGTTTGCAATGCACAGTGCTGATACTGTAATAGGCTAATTTTCATAGCATTTATGCCTATGACAATAAACTTGAACTTGATTATTTCAAACATTTTTTAAGGAATTCAATCTACCAGTTTAATTTTTAAAGTCTATTGTGACCCACAGGGAGAATGCTTCCATTCCATTAACATTAAAGACTAGGTTAGGGTACCTTGTGATATTTTTATCGCAGGACATTGGTACAATAAATACCAACGGGGTAGTAGAATGAAGTTCAATAGGCATTTTCAAAAGAGAGCAGGATAAACCCTTGCTGGGGAGATCGTCAGTGAGCTGCAGGAGAGTTTGGGACTGACTCGAACTGGTGTTGGATGGTTGCGTGATTCCTAGAAGTGGAGGCAAGAGAAAGCCCCTCGGCTCCTCCTGCCTACTCTGCCATTTGCTGTCATCGACCTCAGCACCATTTTGTAGCACTGACCTATTTATTTTACACTACTTTTATGTATATAGAGTGGATTCCGGTTAATTGGAACACATCAAGATCAGTACAATTTGGTCCAATTAAGTGGCTGCCCTTACTAATCAAGAACCTATCAACCTCTGCTTTAAATATAACCAATGACCTGGCCTCCAAAGCCATCTGGCACAGATTCACCATCCTCTGGCTAAAGAAATTCCTCTTAATCTCTGTTCTAAATGAACATCCCTCTTGTCCACCTGCACCGCACTTTTTCCTGTAACTGTTAACACTATATTCTACATACTTCTTGTACTTACGTGAAAAATGATCTGTCTGGATGGCATGCAAACAAGTTTTTCACTGTATCTCAGTATGTGCTACAGTAATAAACAAACTACCAACCTGTTAGGAAACATTACGAAGAAAGAAAGGCATTTTCCCCACACTGTAATTAATTCTATGACTACAGTGCCCCACTTAGTAAAGCATCAGAACCTTATATCTTGTACCAATCATGTTTTGCAATATGCCATTTTTTTATTGAGAAAAATCAGACCAGCATCACAGATATCAAGTAAATCATAAAGAGATGTAGTTTAGGGGCTTAGCGAGTTTTACCGGCTCTTTAAATATTCTACATCACACACTATACAAAAAAAGTATTAGCTAATCTCACCATATATACAATAGAAGGCAACTTTTAAAGTTAAAGATACATATTCTTTTGTGTGACTTTATATTATATCACTGGTTCCGGAAACAAAGTTGCCCTTTGTAATCGGAGCACTTGCCAGATCCCCACATCTGTGAAGCTCACAGGGCTGGCACAATCCACCCATGCCCATTGCCTCATTGTCGAGCGTGTCGATTCAGTGAAGTCCATTTGAAAGATAAAGTAAAATGCACATACAAAATAGGAGGAAGGGAGAAAGGGGGCCATCCTATTTGCTCAAAAGGTAATAGCATTGTGCACACACAAACACTGTCTCTCGCTGAGCGTCTGGTGCTGAAAGAGAGATAGAGAGAGAGAACTTGGTTTTAATACATTAGAATTCTGACGCCAAGTATTTTTGCTCCATTTGTTTTCATTCAGCAACATCCCTAAATTGCCTTGCTAATCTGGTGGTGACTCGCTTTTTGAACCTTTTGAAGTACAAAAATGAAGTCCATAAGACCATAAAAGCAGAATTATGCTGTTTGGCCTATCTCGTCTGCTCCGTTATTTCATCATGCCTGAGGAGTACCTGGCTTCCACAGCCACCTGTAGCAATGAATTCCACAGATTCACCACCCTCTTGCTAAAGAAATTCTTCCTAATCTCTGTTCTAAAGGGAAATCCTTGTATCCTGAGGCTGTGCCCTCTGGTCCTAGACTCTCATTATAGGTAACATCCTCTCCACATCCACTCTATATCTTTCAATATTTGATGGGTTTCAATGAGATCCCCTCTCATTCTTCTAAACTTCAGCAAGTACAGGCCCAGAGCCATCAAACGCTCCTCTTACATTAACCCTTTCATTACCGAGATATTTCTTGTGTATCTCCTCTAAACCCTCTTAAATGTCAGCACATCCTTTCTTAGTTAAGGAGCCCAAAACAGCTCACAGTACTCCAAGTGCAGTCTGACCAATGCCTTATAAAGCCTCAGCATTACATCCTTGATTTTACATACTAGTTCTCTTGAAATGAATGCTAGCATTTTATAATGTGTTGGCGCGTGGCCAAGTGGTTAAGGTGTTCGTCTAGTGATTTGAAGGTCGCTAGTTCCAGCCTTTGCTGAGGCAGCGTGTGTGCCCTTGAGCAAGGCACTTAACCACACATTGCTCTGCGACAACACCAAGCTCGGTGCCAAGCTGTATGGGTCCTAATGCCCTTCCCTTGGACAACATCGGTGGCGTGGAGAGGAGAGACTTGCAGCATGGGCAACTGCTGGTCTTCCATACAACCTTGCCCAGGCCTGTGCTCTGGAAACCTTCCAAGGTGGAAATCCATGGTCTCATGAGACTAATGGATGCCTATAAATTGTATAATACTGAGTCAAAGCTAGGCAGGATTATGAAGAGGTCTTTGTCAGTTAGGTCATCATGGTGTGTTTGTTTAGGAGCTGGAGAGGACGTGCTTGGAGTTCTGAGCACAGGTTTGGTCATCTTGCTATTGGAAAGATGTTATCAAAGTGGAATGAGTGCAGCAAAGATTTATACAGATGTTGACAGGTCTTGAGGGTCTGAGTTAGAAGGAAATGTTAGATAGCCGAGCAGTTTATTCCTTGGAGCATAGGAGACTGAGAGGTAATCTTACAGGAGTGTATAAGTTCATGAGAAGCATAGATGGAGTGAGTGCACTCAGTCAATTTCCCAAGAAAAGGCAATCAAGAACTAGAAGGTTTAAGATAACGGGAAAAATTTCATAGAGATCTGAGGGGGAATTTTTTTTTAACAGTAAGGATTGTATCTATGTGGAACGAGCTGTCTGAGGAAGCGTTTCTGGTCATCTGCCTAGCGGAAAGACATCAATAAGGTTAAAAAAGTACAGAGAAAATTTACAAAGTTGCTGTCAGTAAATTGAGGACCTGAGTTATAGGGAAATGTTCATAGGAGAATAAGGGGAGATTTGATAAAGGTGTATACAATTATGAAGGGTGTAGATAGGCTAAATGCAAGCAGGCTTTTTCCACTGAGGTTGGGTGACACTAGAATTAGAGGTTATGGGGTAAAGTTGAAAGGTGAATTATTTAAGAGGAACATGAGGGAGAACTTTCTTCAGTCAGAGGGTGGTGAGAGTGTGGAACGAGTTGCCAGCGGAAGTGTGGATGCGGGTTCGTTTTCAACATTTAAGAGAAGTTTAGATCAGTACATGGTTGGGAAGGTTATGGAGGGCTATGGTCCAGGTAAAGGTCAATAGGAGTAGGCAGAATAACAGTTCAGCACGGACCAGATGGGCCAAAGGAACTTTTAAGTGCTGTAGTAATCTATGACTCTTCTGTTCTCTCTCTGGCAGATACATGAGGGGCATTTAAGAGTCTTAGATAGATAGACACGTGGATGAAAGAAAAATGGACTAAATGGAAGGGAAGTGTTAGATTGATCTTGTAGATTAAAAGGTTGGCAGAACATCATGGCCCGAAGGGCCTGTATTGTGCTGTACTGTTCTATGTTCTAAACCATCAAAAATCAAGAAAAATGTATAGCAAGACTAATATTACCAGTGGCTCCCATTGATGACTTGGGGACTTTGTACGAACAACATCTTGAGCAATAGCTGTTTCCACAGTTGCTGCAGTTTCGCTATGCACACAGGAAAGAAAAATGTGACGGTCAGAAAACGTATAAAAAGAACATTAACAAACAAGACACAGCCTACAGAATGTAATCTACAACTGCACTGTCATATGCAACACAAGCTATTGATACACAGTTAGTACACTGGATTAAATCTATTTATAAAAAAGTTTGAATACACTCAGTGTCTACCTTTTTAGGTACAACTGTAATGTGCAAATATTTAATCAGCCAACCATGTGCAGCACCTCAATGCTTTGAAGCCTGCAGAGATGGTCAATAGGTTCAGTTGTTCAAATCAAACATCAGAATGCAGAAGAATGTGATCTAAGTGTCTTTAACCATGGAATGATTGGTGCCAGATGGGGTGGTTTGAATATCTCTTCAACTGCTGATCTTCTGAGACTTTCACACACAACAGTCTCTGGAGTTCATAGAGAATAGTGCATAAAACAAAAGAAAACACATCCAGTAAATGGCAGTACTATGGACAAAAACACCTTGTTACTGAGAGAGGTTGTAGGAGAATGGTTGTCAGGAAGGTAACAGTAATAATCACATTACAATGAGGAGGAGCTAGGAAAACTGGTGTCAGTGATTTTTTTTTTGACCCAGGTGACTTCTTCGAGTCCATCCATGAAACAGCTAATTTTCTTCTCTAATGTCTTTCTTTTCTTTTCAAGGTGGTTGGGGTTCTGTCGGAGTCCGTGTTCTACAGCTCAAACTATGGTTCTTCGGTCTGACTGTGTGGCCTGGCACTTCGCTATCTCCAGGAACGGTCTGGAAGACGTGTGCCTTCGGGAAGTGGCCCCATAGATGATTCGGTTCCTCGGCAATTTTGCCAACTGAAGCGTTGTGGAAGACTGCAACACTGGGACGGCAGGCGACGCGTGCTGCAGTTGGAAGAAGGTCCCTGTACGCCAGCATTCCCTCTCTCTCTCTCAATGGTGAGTAAAAGCATGTTGTCCTCGAGTCGCAGGGCTTGGAGAAGAGACACGGAAGACTGTAACATCGATCTCTCCCTGAGCTTGTCTGAGATATGCAAGTGTTGGGTTATAGACTGTAGTTTTTGTGGATCAAGGTCTGTTTGGGGGCTTTTGCTATTGTTTGCATAGTGGGGGGAGGTCACTACGTCTGCTGGCACAAGTGGGGGGAGGGGAAGTGTCTTTGCTTCTGCTGCTGCTTGTGTGTGGGAAGGGAGGTGGGGCTTTGGAATTCTGATCATTCATTCTTTGGGGTTTCTTGTTACATGGCTGTCTGTAATGAGTAAGAATTTCAGGTTGTATGCTGTATACATTCTCTAATATTAAATTGAACCATTTGTACAACAGTGGTGTGCAGAACAGCATCTCTGATCACACACGTCAAATCTTGAATTGGATCACCTTGAACATCCAATCAGTGGCCACTTTATTAGATAAAGGAGGTTTCTAATAAAGAAGCTACTGAATGCAAGCAGTTTAAGCTAAACTATAAGATATCCATAGGGCAGTAAAAAGCAATAACAGGTCATGTTCACCCTTCTAGCAACATACAGAAGAATTAAACAACACTATTCCCAGCTGATATGCAGTAATATTAAACAGTGATAACTGATATATACATCATATTATTTTTAATATTAAGTTAATGAACAAGGAAATTACCAAAGAACACGTTCATGGATTGGACGGTGTTAACACTGAGAGGCAGAACCTTACCAAAAGACAATGGATAGGCTCATAAAGAGAGCTTTTAACACATTGCCTCTTCATAATTCAGGGGACTGAGTACAGGAGTTGGAATGTTATGTTTTAGTTGTACAAGCCTTAGATAAGGTCTCGTTTAGAGTACTGTGTGCAGTCCTGGCCACCCACCCACAGAAAAGAAATTAATAATCTCCAACAAGTGCAAAAAATTACAAGGAAGTTGCTGGAACTTGAGGACCTGAGATTGAGGAAAAAGTTGAATATCGTGGGACTTTATTCCCTTGTGCGCAGGAAAATGGGGGGAGGTTTGATAGAGACAAACAAAATTATGAGGATTATGGACAGGATGAATACTTACAGGCATTTTCCCCTCAGGCTGGGTGAGACTAGAACAAGAGGCACAAATTAAGGGTGAAAGATGAAATATTCAAGGGGAATCTCAGGGGAGCTTCTTCATGCAGAGGGTAGTGCAAGTATGGAACGAGTTGTTAGTGGGAGTGGTAGATGCAACATTTAAGAGAAGTTTGGATAGATACATGGATGAGAGAGTTTGGAGGGATGTGGTCCAGGTAGATAGGACTAGGCAGAAGATTGTGCCAGCATGGACCAGATGGGCCAAAGGGCTTGTTTCTCTGCTGAAGTGCTCAATTACTCTATTACAGTTGCTATTTTCATTGCTAACATTGAAATTCCTGAATTAATACAGATAGATAAAGGAAGATCTTGACATGTCCAAGGCTTCTGCCTTCATGACATTCAACCCCACGGCCAGATATCTGATTTCCATCCAGGAGCTCTGGTGAGACGCAGAAGAGCCATTAGGTCGATTACAGGTATGAACAGGATACTTCTGGACAAGACTGAGGAACTGAGAGCGGACTGGCAGGGGGCCAGGATCAGTCGCTCAGGATTAGGCAGCACTCCTTGTGGTTGGAGAGTTGATGCCAACAATAACATGGAAATATATACAGTACACTTTCAAAAGTGAGAGACGAGGGGGAGCAGAAATGCTGGAAATTCCAGGTGCACAACTGGGAAAATTGCCTGAGGGAACAGATAGTTGCCTACTTTACTGGAAAAAGGCTTGGGTCCAACTCAGGTGAAGTGTGGGTCTCCCAGTGAAGTGTGAATCAAGGGTGGGTTAAAATCATTCTCTATCCCATCATTCTCAAGTTGGTAAGAGTCACAGAATGATGCAGTAACTAGTCCATGCTGACCAAGGTACCCACCTAAGCTAGTCCTATTTACCCGATGCTTGGCCTGTATTCCTCGAAACCTTTCCTTTCCATATAATTACCTAAATGCTTCAGTTGGACCAGCTGCAACTACTTTTGCTAACAGCTTGTTACATATATGCCAAATCATCTATGTGAAGAAACTGCCCTTTCTAATCCTTCCTCTCTCACTTTAAACCCAAGCTCTCCAATTCTTGGTCCCCTTCCTCTTGGAACAAGAATATGTTAATTCACCCCTTATAATTTTATACACCTCTAGAAGATCACTCCTCAGTCTCCTGTGCTCCAAGGAATAAAGTCCTACAGGACTAACTTCTTCTTATAACTTAGTCCCTTGAGTCGTGATAATATCCTTGTAAATCTTCTCTGTGCTTTTTCTAGCATATTGACATCTTTCCTGCTGGCAGGGTGACCAAAACTGAATGTAATATTCCATATTTGGCCTCACCAATATCTTGTATAGCTGCAACCTAACATCCCAACTTTTATACCCAATGCTCTGATGAAGGCCTGTATGCCAAAATCTTTCACCACTGCTGTCTATCTGCGACTGCACTTTCAATCCTACCGTAGTCCAACTACACAGAAGCTATTACTAAGAAGGTGCCTTTACTTCCTTGGGAGGATTAAAATAATTATGACATGTCCCCTTAGATCTTCACCCATTTTTATTGATGCACCATAGAGAGCTTCATATCTGGATGTACCATAGCTCGGGACAGCAACAACTCTGCCCGGGACTGGAAGAGTTGTGAACACAGTTCAGCACATCAAAGAAATCAGCCTCCTCTCCACGGACTGTCTACACTTCCCACTGCCTCAAGAAAGCAGCCAAACGTAATCAAATAACCCACCCACCCCCTCCTTTATCATTGGGCAAAAGACACAGAAGCCTGAAAGCCCTTATCACCAGGCTCAAGTAAGGCTACTGTTTTAAGAGTACTGAACAGTCTGTGAAATGGACTCTGGATTTCACAGTGTATCTCGTGATGGCCTTGCACCTTATTATCTGTCTGTGTTGCACTTTCTCTGTGAGTGTTACATGTTTATCCTGCATTCAGTTACTGTTTTCCTTTGAACTACCTCAACGTACTATGCAATGAAATGATCTGTATGGATGGCACGTACGACAAGTTCTTTCACTGTACCTCCGTACATGTGACAGTAATAGATCAATTTATCAAATTAATACTCTGCTTTCTGTTCTTCTGGTTGGCTTCTTCTCGGGGTAGAGGATCACTTGATGGAGACACAGATGCTGGAATCTGGAGCAACAAACAAAATGATGGAGGAACTCAGTGGGTCAGGCACCATCTGTGGAGGGAGACGGACAGAGGAGGTTTTGGGCGAGACCCTCCCCCTGGATCACTAGTGCAGATGAAGGGTCTCAACCCAAAACATCCATCCACAGATACTGCCTGAGCTTGACTTCACTTTCAGTCCTATGGCATCTGAGATTACAGATGAGACCAATGTGGGGGCTACAGAATCGCCCAATAACGATGTCCAATTTGTGCAGTCTATGATACTTTCAGCTTCTTTTGCCATTTACACTGGGCTCCTGACAGCGAGTTTGAGAGTCTCAATGCCATCCTGAATTCTCCTCCTCACTGTGAGTGACCCCGGCATTCCCAAGAGCAAACTTGAAGTTTTTCAGTTGTTGATCTAGTAACCTGTGTCCTTGACAAGATTTGGAAAAGCACATTTGTTTCCTGTGTGTGGTGCTGGGGCAAATGAGCATTGCGGTCACAACATGGAAACAAGACCTTCAGCCCAACATCTCTATGCCAGTTAAGGTGCCCATCAACCTGCTCCCATTTGACCTGGGTAGAGTGGATGTGGAGATTCACAGGAATGATCCTGGGAATGAAAGCTTAGTATATGAGGAACATTTGATATCTCTGAGACTACGCTCTATGGAGTTCATAAGGATAATGGGGAATCTCACAAACCTCCCTGACACTGAAAGGTTTGGATAAAGTGGACGTGGCAAGGATGTTTCAGATTTAAGATTAGCTCTATCTGTCACACGTGCATACAGCTAATCCCTTTTAAATCTCGGACATGGTCTCAGCTAAAAGATGGCACGTTTACATGCATGATGAGGGTGAGCCAGGAATCGTGCATTGAGGCTCCTGAGTGGGACTTGAACCTACAACCTTCAGGTGACGCATGGCCACCTACTGAGCTGTGGCGAATACTGCTGAGTAACCACCGCTCTCTGCCACACCTTGTTTGCGTAAGCCGAGAAGCATGAATGGCCATCTTTTTTTTAAACAAAGGTATGAGTCATTTTTTTGGGAATAAAATACTCACTCGCTTCTTCAGAACTGAAAATGTGGAGCAGCAGCTGCTACAGTTTCCTGAAATGAGAGGAGGGTGGGCAGTCGTTAGTGAAGAAAAGTACTGCAAAAACATAAATCAGAGAGCACAGCTATTAAAACAAAGCTTCTTCCACCCGAACTCCGCATTCCTTCGTTGTTATTACAGTCCTGATTGCCACAGCACACTCTGGAACAATCATTAAATACAAATCACTGGAAATGTAGTTCGACACACTCAGTTGCTTGCAGAATTCCTCCGAACAGAAGATCATTGCCAAACTATTTCAATTAAACACCATACAGTTACTTTTGACAAGGAAATTCAGAGAAAAATAACTGGGGCTTTCTCCAGCTATGATAAGTACTGCAGGGGAAAGACAGAGGAGGGGTGGTTAGAATTGTGGCTTTCAAGAGATCGTGTATCTTGGTAGTGACTTATGACGAGCCAATAAAAGCTTTCAGTACCTTAACATTCTTCCTAGCAGAGTTATTGTTTAGATCCCTCAGTTCTCATGTTCAACTCAGAAGCCACGTAACAGAATCACACGTACACAGAATCATACACTCAATGGCCAGTTTATCATGTACCAGCTGTACCTATTAAACTGCCCAACGAGTGTAAATTCATGGTCTTCTGCTCCTGTAGCCTATTCCATGTGTTGTGCATTCAGAGATGCTCTTCTGCACACCACTGTTGTAACGTGTGGTTATTTGAGTTACTGTGATCTTGAACCAGTCCAGCCAATCTCCTCTCACCTCCCTCATTAGCAAGGTGTTTTTGCCCACAGAACTAGTGCTCACTGCATGTTTCTTTTGTTTGTCACACCGTTCGCTGTAAACTTAGAGACTGTTAGGTGTGAAAATCCCAGGAGATCAGCAGTTTCTGAGATACTCAAACTGCCCCATCTGGCACCAACAATTATTCCACAGTCGAAGTCACTCAGATCACATTTCTTCTCCATTCTGATATTTAGTCTAGAACATAGAACATAGAATAGTACAGCACAGTACAGGCCCTTCGGCCCACAATGTTGTGCCGACCCTCAAACCCTGCCTCCCATATAAGCCCCCACCTTAAATTCCTCCATGTACCTGTCTAGTAATCTCTTAAACTTCACTAGTGTATCTGCCTCCACCACTGACTCAGGCAGTGCATTCCACGCACCAACCACTCTCTGAGTAAAAAACCTCCCTCTAATATCCCCCTTGAACTTCCCACCCCTTACCTTAAAGCCATGTCCTCTTGTATCAAGCAGTGGTGCCCTGGGGAAGAGGCGCTGGCTATCCACTCTATCTATTCCTCTTATTATCTTGTACACCTCTATCATGTCTCCTCTCATCCTCCTTCTCTCCAAAGAGTAAAGCCCTAGCTCCCTTAATCTCTGATCATAATGCATACTTTCTAAACCAGGCAGCATCCTAGTAAATCTCCTCTGTACCTTTTCCAATGCTTCAACACCCTTCCTATAGTGAGGTGACCAGAACTGGACACAGTACTCCAAGAGTGGCCTAACCAGAGTTTTATAGAGCTGCATCATTACATCGCGACTCTTAAGCTCTATCCCTCGACTTATGAAAGCTAACACCCCATAAGCTTTCTTAACTACCCTATCCACCTGTGAGGCAACTTTCAGGGATCTGTGGACATGTACCCTGAGACCCCTCTGTTCCTCCACACTACCAAGTATCCTGCCATTTACTTTGTACTCTGCCTTGGAGTTTGTCCTTCCGAAGTGTACCACCTCACACTTCTCTGGGTTGAACTCCATCTGCCACTTCTCAGCCCACTCCTGCATCCTATCAATGTCTCTCTGCAATCTTTGACAATCCTCTACACTATCTACAAAACAACAAACCTTTGTGTTGTCTGCAAACTTGCCAACCCACCCTTCTACCCCCACATCCAGGTCGTTAATAAAAATCACGAAAAGTAGAGGTCCCAAAACAGATCCTTGTGGGGCACCACTAGTCACAATCCTCCAATCTGAATGTACTCCCTCCACCACCACCCTCTGCCTTCTGCAGGCAAGCCAATTCTGAGTCCACCTGGCCAAACTTCCCTGGATCCCATGCCTTCTAACTTTCTGAATAAGCTTACCATGTGGAACCTTGTCAAGCGCCTTACCAAAATCCATATAGATCACATCCACTGCACTATCCTCATCTATATGCCTGGTCACCTCCTCAAAGAACTCTATCAGGCTTGTTAGACATGATCTGCCCTTCACAAAACCATGCTGACTATCCCTGATCAGACCATGATTCTCTAAATGCCCATAGATCCTATCTCTAAGAATCTTTTCCAACAGCTTTCCCACCACAGACGTAAGGCTCATTAGTCTATAGTTACCCGGACTATCCCTACTACCTTTTTTGAACAAGGGGACAACATTCGCCTCCCTCCAATCCTCCGGTACCATTCCCATGGACAACGAGGACATAAAGATCCTAGCCAGAGGCTCAGCAACCTCTTCGCTCACCTCGTGGAGCAGCCTGGGGAATATTCCGTCAGGACCCGGGGACTTATCTGTCCTAATGTATTTTAACAACTCCAACACCTCCTCTCCCTTAACATCAACATGCTCCAGAACATCAACCTCACTCATATTGTCTTCACCATCATCAAGTTCCCTCTCGTTGGTGAATACCGAAGAGAAGTATTCATTGAGGACCTCGCTCACTTCCACATCTCCAGGCACATCTTCCCACCTTTATCTCTAATCGGTCCGACCTTCACTCCTGTCATCCTTTTTTCCTTCACATAATTGAAGAATGCCTTGGGGTTTTCCTTTACCCTACTCGCCAAGGCCTTCTCATGACCCCTTCTTGCTCTTCTCAGCCCCTTCTTAAGCTCCTTTCTTGCTTCCCTATATTCCTCAAAAGACCCATCTGATCCTTGCTTCCTAAACCTCATGTATGCTGCCTTCTTCCACCTGACCAGATTTTCCACCTCACTTGTCACCCATGGTTCCTTCACCCTACCATTCTTTATCTTCCTCACTGGGACAAATTTATCTCTAACATCCCACAAGAGATCGCTAAACATCGACCACATGTCCATAGTACATTTCCCTGCAAAAATATCATCCCAATTCACACCTGCAAGTTCTAGCCTTATAGCCTCATAATTTGCCTTTCCCCAATTAAAAATTTTCCTGTCCTCTCTGATTCTATCCTTTTCCATGATAATGCTAAAGACCAGGGAGTGGTGGTCACTGTCCCCCAGATGCTCACCCACTGAGAGATCTGTGACCTGACCCGGTTCATTACCTAGTACTAGATCTAGTATGGCTTTCCCCCTGGTCGGCCTGTCCACATACTGTGACAGGAATCCATCCTGGACACACTTAACAAACTCTGCCCCATCTAAACCCTTGGAATTAATCAGGTTCCAATCAATATTAGGGAAGTTAAAGTCACCCATGATAACAACCCTGTTATTTTTGCACCTTTCCAAAAACTGCCTCCCGATCTGCTCCTCTGTATCTCTGCTGCTACCAGGGGGCCTATAGAATACCCCCAATAGAGTAACTGCTCCCTTCCTGTTCCTGACTTCCACCCATATTGACTCAAAAGAGGATCCTGCTACATTACTCACCCTTTCTGTAGCTGTAATAGTATCCCTGACCAGTAATGCCACCCCTCCTTCCCTTTTTCCGCCCTCTCTATTCCTTTTAAAGCACTGAAATCCAGGAATATTGAGAATCTATTCCTGCCCTGGTGCCAGCCAAGTCTCTGTAATGGCCACTACATCATAATTCCATGTATGTATCCAAGCTCTCAGTTCATCACCTTTGTTCCTGATGCTTCTTGCATTGAGGTACACACATTTCAGCCCTTCTACCTTACTGTCTTTACACCATTTATTCTGCTTCTCTTTCCTCAAAGCCTCTCTGTATGTTAGATCTGGCTTTACTCCATGCACTTCTTTCACTGCTCTATCGCTCTGGGTCCCATCTCCCTCGCAAATTAGTTTAAACCCTCCCGACCCATGCTAGCAAACCTACCTGTAAGGATATTGCTCCCCCTCGAGTTCAGGTGCAACCCATCCAATCTGTACAGGTCCCACCTTCCCCAGAAGAGATCCTAATGATCTAAAAATCTAAAACCCTGCTCCCTGCACCAACTCCTCAGCCACGCATTCAACTGCCATCTCCTCCAATTCTTACCATCTCTGTCACGTAGCACTGGCAGCAATCCTGAGAACGCCACCCTTGAGGTCCTGTTCTTCAGCCTCCTGCCTAGTTCCCGAAACTCACACTTCAGGACCTCATCCCTCTTCCTGCCTATGTCGTTAGTCCCAACATGTATCACGACTTCTGGTTGCTTTCCCTCTCGTACCAGGATGTCGTGCACCCGGTCAGAGACATCCCGGACCCTGGCACCCGGGAGGCAACAAACCATGCGGGTGTCCTTCTCACGCCCACAAAATCTCCTGTCTGCTCCCCTGACTATAGAGTCTCCAATGATGACAGCTCTCCTCTTCTCCATCCCACCCTTCTGCACCACAGGGTCAGACTCAGTGCCGGAGGCCCTGCCACCGTGGCTCACACCTGGTCGGTCGTCCCCGCCAACAGTATCCAGGACGGTAAACTTATTATTCAGGGAAATGGCTACAGGGGTGCTCTGCACTACCTGTCTGCTCACCTTCGCTTTCCCCCCTCTGCCTGTCACCCAAGGACCTGCTTCTGACAGCCTAGGTGTGACTACCTCCCTGTAGCTCTCATCTATGACTGCCTCATTCTCCCTTATCCAGCTGCTGCTCCAGATTCCTTACACGGTCTTCCAGATCGCCCAGCCGTATGCACTTCTGGCAGATGTGACTCTGCAGGAGAGGGGAGTTCCCCCAAGACTGCCACATCTCACATGAGAGGCACATCACCGTCTCAGGAGACATTGTAAAAACTAACTGCGAGCTAGCTTGTCCTCCGCCTCTTCTCGTCGAAGCCTCTCGAGTTAAAGCCTCAAAGCTCCACTCCTTCACTGGCCCACTCACGCACTGGCTGCTTTCCACCTGAACAACAAATGAACCTCTTGACCATGTCTCTATCCTTTTATTTGTTGAATTGCTGCCACATGATTGGTTGGTTAGATATTTGCATCAATGAAGAGTACGGGTGTACCTAGTAAAGTGGCCACTTAAATGAGTCATTTGCGTTAACAACCAACAAAGGCAAAGGATGAGCTGGGATGGCCTGCAAGTATTGCTAACACATTCTGGTGCCAGCATGACATGCCCACAATACTTGACAGCACAGCACAGAACACAACATAACAACAAAAGCAGAACTTGACATGAATCCACATAAAAATGATAATCAGAAGAAGTAAATGCTCGATATCCGAAATGACAGCATAAAATGCTGGAAACACACAACAGACCAGGCAGTGATTATGGAGAGAAAAACAGGCAATGTTTCAGAATGAAGACCCCTTGTCTGTTGGCTGTCAATCTATAATGTTAAATTTCTTCTCCACAGAGGATGCCTGACCCACGTAAAATGGGATTAGGGCAGAAAATCAAAGACCGACCTCTAATGAAGTGGACAGGGTGAAATGAGAGAGATAACCGGATGAACTCAGGGCCCAGGCAGCTGACTGGAAGGCCACCAAGAGGGAAATGATTGAAATTTGAAGAGACCAGAAATGGAAGAGAATACAGATCTTGTGAGGAACTGAGTTGTATGGGATCATGAGTGTACACACGTGACATCTGGAGTAACTGAAAGGTGGAGACACCTGAGATACTAAAGGTGGAGACAGCCGTGAAGCAGAGGCTCTACCAGCTGAGCTACAAGAGATTCTGCAGATGCTGGAAATCTTGAGCAACGCACATAAGGTCCTAGAGGAACCCAGCAAGCCAGGCAACACCAGGCAGGGATGGTCATTTGAAACTCGATCCTGAATCCTGGAGGCCCTTTGGGCTTTAATTGACCTACTATGTTAGTGCCAGAATATGTGGTGACATCTGTAGGCTGCCCTCATACTTAGGCATGTTGCTTGTTAACGCAAATGACGTATTTCACTATATGCTTTGATGTACATGTGATAAATAAATTTGAATCTGAATGTAAAGGGTCTTGGCCTGAAACATAATAGTTAGTTTCCCTCCATAGATGCTGCCTGACCTGCTGAGTTCTTCCAGCATGTTTGTGCCTGTAGCTCTACCAGCTGTATCTCAGTGTCAGTGATGTTATGGACTGCAATTACATTAAAAAAAAATGGATCGTTTCACCCTAACTGGAGTCCATTCTAATATGCTTACATGTCCCAAACACTGACGGTGAGTCATATATGGAGCCTTTGGCTTGGAATTTCCGTAATCAATAACACAAGCGATTCTGCGGATGCTAAATATCCAGAGTAACACACACAAAATTCCAGAGGAACTCAGCGGGTCAGGCAGCATCTATGGAAAGGAATAGAGTTGACGATTTTGGCTGAGACTGGTTCCTCCAGTATCTTACGTGTGTTCCTTAATCAATTTCTTGAACTAAACCCTTAAACATAACTTGGCAAAAGACTGAAAAATTAAAGGTAAAATGTACTGCATTTTTCCTCTCATTGATTTGCAGAACATTTTAACACTGAATGCAAAGGAAATCCTGCCTCCCTGATACACCCACCTTACAAACATCTCTGCACATTTAGTTAATGCTGTGGCAATGAAACTATTCAGAAAGAGAGATTACCCTTGTCAAACAGTTATTGACCACAAGTGACCTAAACATTTTAAATCGAATTAGAACTAAAAATAGTAAAACTGTTCTGTCCACTGCTCCATTCCTTTTCACCCACTATTACGCATTAGTTCACTCCTTCCCAAAAGAAAATATTAAAAGTTAGCTTTTAAAACCACAGAAATCTCACCACTGTTCTTTCCTGTCTCCTTCTTCATCACAGTTCAGTCCATTGCAGGGAAAACCCAACTCCTGAGCACATTTCCAAGAGGTGTTGCCACCAGAGAACAGCATCCATCATCAAGAACCCCCAACATCCAAGCAAGCTCTCTTTTCACTGCTGCCAACGGGAAGCAGGTACAGGAGCCTTAGGTCACACACCACCAGGTTCAAGAACAATTATTACCCTCCAACCAAAAGCCTCCTAAGTAGGTGTGGATAACTTCACTCACCTCAACTCTAAACTGATACTTCAACCTACAGACTCTCTTTCAAGGATTCTATAATTCATGTTCTCGGTGTTATTTATTTATTAATTATTGCTTTTTTTTGTATTTTCACAACTTGCCTTTTGCACACTGGTTGTTTTTAGTTTTTGTGTATGATTTTTCATTGATTCTGAAAATGAATCTCAGGGTAGTATATGGTGACATATGTTCTTTGATAATGAAGTGACTTTGAACTTTATCCATTTTAGACAAAAGGTGGTAAAGAAGGTGCATGACATGCTTGCCTTCACTGGTCAGGACAAGAGTCAGGAAGCTGTGCTTCAGTTATGTAAAACTTTAGTGAGACCGCACTTGGAGTATTGCGTGCAGTTCTGGTCTCTCCTTTACAGGGAAGGATGTGGAGAATGTGAATAGAATGCAGAGAACAGGGGCACAGTGGTTTGCAGCGCCAACAATCGGGGTTCTGTTCCTGCCGCAGCCTGTAAGGAGTTTATATATTATCCCTGCGACCGCGTGGGTTTCCGCTGGGGGCTCTGGCTTTCCGTCACACTCCAAACATGTATGGTTAGGGTTACTAATTTGTTGGCACCAGAAGCTTGGTGACACTTGCGGCCTCCAGCACAATCTCGGACAGTGTTAGCTTTGATTAAAACTATACATTTCATTGTATATTTCAATGTTTTGATGTACATATGTCAAATATAGCTAGTCTTTCACTTTTAAAAAAAGGATGCTGCCTGGATTAGAAGGTATGACCTACAAGGAAAGAATAGCCAAACTTGCATTGTACTCCCGAGAGTGATGGAAGCTGAGGGGAGGTTTTTAAAATTACAAGAAGCGTAGATAGCGTAAACAGTCAGAACCCTTTTCCCAGGGTAGAAATTTCAAGTACTAGAGGACATGCTTTTAAGGTTATGGGGACGTTTAAAGGTGATGTGACGCAGACAGCGTCTGGTGCCTGGAATGGGTTACCGGGGGGGGGTAGAGATGGAAGTAGACAGTTTGGCAGAGTTTAAGAGATGGCACATGGTATAAAGGGATGGTGCACTGTTTGTGGCATAGAGGAGGAGGATGTTAGTGTAATTTGGCATCAAGACCAGCACAGATATTGTGGGCCCAATTGCCTTTCCATTGCTGTACTATGTCCCATGTTTGATGGAAATATTTTCAAGTGCTCTTGGAGCTGAATAAAATCTTACAACTCACAACCTCAAGTGGTTTCACTGTCAGAGATGGTACAGCACTGACTTCACATCCCGAGTACTTGCACTCTTCTCCGATGTTGACTGCAAGATGCATATTGGCCCAGAAAACTGAGATAAAACATTCACCCCACCAATTTTCCTTTAAAGAAGTCAAGTAAGGAGGAAGGATGCTGATAATTGGTTTATTATTTTCATATGCAACGAGATATAGTAGAAAGCCCCTTTTTTTGTGTGCTATTCAGACAATCCATATACATCAACGTAAATTCCCAGTTTTTATGCCATGGACCCCTACCATGGACCCTAGGTTGGGAACTCCTGTGGCAGAACATAGAACATTACAGCACAGTACAAGCCCTTCAGCCCCTAATGTGTGCCGACCTCTTAACCCACTCCAAGATCAATCTAACCCTTCCCTCCTACATAGCCCTCCATTTTTCTATCATCCATATGCCTGTCTAAAAGTTTCTTAAATGACGCTGTGTATCTGCCTCTACCACCACTCCTGGAAGCATATTCCATGCACCCAACACTCTCCGTGTAAAAACCTAGCTATCATATCCCCTCTGTACTTCCCCTACTCGTGTTAAAATTAGGCACCCTTGTATTAGCTATTTCTGCCACCCGAAAAAGTCTTTGGCTGTCCACTCTAATCAATGCCTCTTATCATCTTGCAGATTATGTCTCATCCTCCTTCACTCCAGAGAGAAACGCTTAAGCTCGCTCAACCTATCCAGTCAAGACAAAGAAAGACAGGATGCAGAATGTGGTGTTGCAGTTACAGAGAAAGTGCAGTGCAGATTGAGAAATATGATGCAAGGGCCACCACAAGGTAGATTGGGAGGTCAAGCATTCATTTTTAGCGTAAGAGAGGTCAGTTCAAGAGTCTTGTGGCAGCGGGGTAGGATCTTGAGCAACAGACACAAAGTGCTGCAGGAACTCAGCATGTCAGGCAGCATCTCTGGAGGGAAATAAACAGTCAACATTTTGGCTGAGACCCTTCATCATGACTGGAAAGGAAGGGGGAAGGGAGGTGGGGCCTGGTGGAACACAATCTCAGGATTTTGTACCTTCTGCCCGACAGGAGAAGAGAGAAGACAGAATCAATGGGTATACCCAACAGTATGGCATGCCTCATTACAGAGCTGAGGCATGCAGTTACTCAGCCATGTTCTCTAAAATGAGCCCTGAGCTGTCAATCTCCTCCCCCACAGGGCAGAGTTCACCCACCAAGGCAGAGCAGATAGTACTCACTAAATTACAGTCACACCAACCCATGGTTACATTATCTCCTGGGCTGGCCAGGGCATGTAGTAGTTAAATTACCAGACTGGATTAGCAATGCAAAATCCTGAGTTCAAACCTTGCCATGGCTGCAGTGGGATTTGAAAAATAAACTTAGTCTTTAGTAATAATGACCATGAAACCACTGGATTGTCATTAAAAAACCATATGGCTTACTGATGTCCTGCAGTCTTTCACCAGTCTGGCCCATAAGTAACACCAGACGCACAGTATTGTGGTGGACTGGGAAGCCACTCAGTTTAGAGGGAGTTGGGAATGGACAATTAACACTAGCCGTACAAAATGAGGTTAAATTGCCTCAGGAGACTGACTAGACGGTCTTGTCCACATGAAAAAGATAATTTTTGATTGACTTGAAGGTCACCTATTACTTTCAGCATCAATCTGCATTTACTGTAACACTGCAAAGCTTTTATAAAAGTGGATAACAAGAACCGAAGGGCTTGGCTGTGCACTAAATAAGGAGATAGGTCTTAAAGAGAGGTGTGAGAGGTTCAAGGAAGCAATTAGGGTACAGATGGCGCCCAGGATGTGGAAACAAGGTGGGTAGAATCAGGTAGAATCTGAGGCCAGTCTGAGATACCCAAGTGAGAGCCATCTTGGGTTACTGAGACATGTATATTATAGATGATAGGCATATAAAGGGGAGATTGTCAGAATCCTTTTCTGTAGGGTAGGAGTATAAAGAGCAAGAGACTTTAGGTTTCAGGTGAGAAGGAGTTTTAAAGGGGATCTGAGAGTGGTTACACAGAGTGGGCACACTGCCAAAGGAGGTAATGTAAACAATTACGTAATCACTATGTTTAAGAGGCACTTTAATATGCAAGGCACATACGATAATGGATATGCTAATGCAGGCAAATGGGATTAGGGTGGATGTGCATGGACACTGCAGCCCAGCTTCTATGCTGTGTAACTCGGTGAGATCCTTCACGCCTTTTCACTGCTGCATTCCTCTCCAAGTCTTGGTGAGAATTGTTTACAGTCAAAGCCCATTGATGAGCAGTGAGTAACTACGCCTTCATCAATGAAGCCTCTCCTCAGGTCAGAACCACCAGCACTGAAGGAGAATATCTGCTGCTACAGTTTATAATTCTTTACTATTTATTCATTGATTTAGAGATACAGCGCAGTGACAGAATGTTCCGGCCCAATAAGCCTGCACTGCTCAATTACACCCACGTGATCAATTAACCTGCTGACCCATACATTTTTGGGATGTGGGAGGAATCCCACGCGGTCACAGGGAGTACGTACAAGCTTCTTGCAGACAGCAGTGGGAGTTGAACCCGGGTCACCGGTGCTAACTACTACACTACTTACATATTTACTTACTGCCTGTTACGCCACTGGCATTTAGGGCAGCAGTGTAGGTCCTCCATCTCTGTCGCACACAGCTATAGAAAGATTCTTCATTGCTGTTTCCTTAACAATTTTTTTTTGATGCGTCAGTATTGTTAGCCCTGAGATGAACCCCTGGACCTGGAGGACTGGTGGACCACTCTTGGTCTGGCCTCTACCCTTTGACCTGTTTGGCGTGGGTGGCCCTAACAAGAGCCAAAGAACAAGGAGCTTAGTAAAACAGAGGGCTATAGGTAACCCTAGGTAATTTCTAAAGTAAGTACATGTTCAGCACAGCGTTGTGGGCCAAGGGGCCTGTATTATGCTATAGGTTTTCTATGTTCCTAAGGCCCTGACTCCAGCCAACATAGCTCTCCAGGTCATTGAGGCACGCAAACCTCCGAACCCTACGTCAAGGCTGTGGTCCTCTTGGAGGAAGCCTACTCTACCATGCCACCTAAATTCACAGGCACTTGGTGGAGATGCTGAGAATGAACCCAAGACCTCATACATGTAAAGCATGCACTCTCTCACTAAGCTACATCCCCATTCCACATTCGACCTTCACCAACTTCAGCAGAATCAAAGCCTAATGGAGCAACACACAATCTACTGGAGGGGGGTGTAAGAGAATTGTTTCAGTCAAAACCCTGCATCAGAATTCCGCTCAACCCCTCAAATTCCTCCAGCAGATGGTTTGTTACTCTTGGATTCCAGCATCTGGTGTCTCCGTTTCTCCAGCTCCAGCAGGAATCCAGTATTTTGTCACTAGTTTCAACACCAGTGATCAGTCCTCCCTCAGTAACTAGTTCCTGTATTGTTACACAGGAATATCCTTCAACTGCACAAGTCCACCCACCGCCGGGGCTCGGGTAGACACACCTTGCCCTATCAGCCACGACGTCCTCTCCTCTTGTTCATTTCCCAGAGGAGAGTATCCTCACTTCTGAATCAGAGGTTGCGTGTTCAGGCCTTCCTATGTGACCTGTGCACAAGAGCTGAGGTCAACCCTACACAGCTGGATGCCGCACTTCAGATGGAAAATTAAACTGCACTGGCCTGTCCATCGCTTTGAGTGCCAGGGAAGTGATTGCCAGTGCAGTTCTGTCATTCAGCATCATCAAAACAGATAACCTGGTCACTCGTATTGTGGGTTCTTGCTGTGTATATTCCTTACAAACGTGACTTTACTTTGCTAAATACACCTTTAAATATAGTGCTTGGGGATATCCTCAAAGGGATGCAGAAATCGCTTTTGCTTTTTGTTTTAAAAATCATTAATAATCTTTTTATGCAACCCCCAACCCCCCCCCCCCACCCCCAACACACACAGATGCTGTATTACCCAGTGAGTTCCTCTAGCAGACTGTGCGTTGCTTCATTTGGACTTGGGTCTGCAGAAGTTGGTGGAAGTCAAATGTATAACTGGGATGCAGCTTTTAAAACAAAAATCAGTGTATCCAAACAACTTTTTGTTGCCAGATGTCCCATTTCCTGCCTCCGAGGTCAGCTGGGAAAAGTTTCACCAGCAAGAGAAAATCTGCAGATGCTGGAAATCCAAGCAACACACTTCACCAATCAGGTCACAGAGTACCAAAGAGATCCTACAGTGCTGAATGGGTTAACAGTAGATTGCGGCTGTGTCAGTATCATATTCTTCCCTGCGGAATACTAGCTATCCCAAATGATAACTCAGAGAAGGAGAATTCTGCAGCAAATCGCTTTTCCAGATGTGACAGGATAGGTAACTTGTTTAGATTACAAAAGCTTTGTCTGTTTAATGTGACTCAGTTTAAGGTTCTCAACAACACTTTTGCTGAACAAGCAAAATGCACCGAGGTTACCAAAACACAGGTCAGCAAGGAGTTAGGTCACATCCCTGAGCGAAATGGCAAATGTGTTAAGCCCTCTTTCAGATGTTGAACAATTCTTGCACATGACAAAAGTTGACATTTGTCGATTCCAGCTTCATCAATTTCTTCACCAATAAAAAAATTAAGGGAGCTTCATTTGGTTGGAATTGCCTGGTAACAGTAAGACTAAGTAAATGTCATGAGAAGAAACAACGTGATGATGGACGTAAACACAAGCGTTTCTGCAGATGCTGGAAATCCAAAGTAACGCATGCGAAATGCTGGAGGAATTCAGCAGGTCAGGCAGCAACTACGGAAAGGGATGAACAGTCGTCGTTTAAGGCCAAGACTTGATGAAGGGAACCAATGAAGATCTCCAATGAAGATCTTAATGAAGGCTCTTGGCCCAGAATGTCAACTGTTTATTCCTTTTCATGGGTGCTGTTTGCCTTCCTGAGTTCCTCCAGCATTTTGTGTGCGTTGATGGATTTATCCCAGACATTTTAAGGAGGTTCTCAAAGTGAAAAGGTTCTAATCTCAAGATGCTTTTCAGTATTTGATACCTTTGGCAGAGGAAGGAGACAGTCAGCAGCTCAGATCAGATACAGAAGGAGGGGAGGGAGTCACAGGCAATACTGAAGTACACTAGTTGATTGTAGCTACTCAAGCAGTGGAAGTAGTTACTTAGTACTGAGGTAAGGATAAGATACAGTGGCTAGGCTGCTTAACTAGTGATCTAGTGGTAACCTTCAAAACCCAAATGCAAAATTTGATTCAACTGATTATATAATTTGGAATTTCAAAAAAAGGAATACTAACCTCAGACACAAAAACTCATTGCCTTTATCAATACTCATCTGTTTACCTGTCTGTGGAGACTGGAAGTGGACGGGGTCCAATTAGATTATGAAGACATGTAGTCCTCTTTTATTGTCATTTAGTAATGCATGCATTAAGAAATGATACAATATTTCCTCCAGTGCGATATCACAAAACACAGGACAGACCAAGACCGAAAAAACTGACAAAACCACATAATTATAAGATACAGTTACAACAGTGCAACAATACCATAACTTGATGAAGAAGTCCATGATCACAGTAAAAGTTCAAAGTCTGCCATTTCTAAGATATGATTGCAAGAGGAGACTGTGTACTCTGTGGAATGTGGTTCACTTGATAGTAGCTCAGGTCACGCAGGTAGGGAGAACACAACACCCACCAAGCAGCTTCACATCATCAGTAACAGTCACAGACTTGCAGGACCCGCACTCAACAATCCTCAACAATGTTTCTTCATGAGGTCCTGAAGAAGGGTCTCGGCCCAAAACATCGACTGTTTGTTCATTTCGAAGGATGCTGACTGACCTGCTGAGTTCCTCCAGCATTTTGTGTGCGTTCCTTTGGATTTCCAGCACCTGCAGAATCACTTGTGTTTAATGTTTCTTCCCGTCCGTCATTATGTTTCTGAACAGTCCATGAACCCTACCTTTCAGCTGCACTATTTTTAGTAATGTTATGTCTTTGCACTATACCGCTGCTGCAAAACAACAGATTTCACATCATACAAGACAGCGATAACAATCCCGATTGTGATGTCATTGGATGGGTCTCCTTTCCTTGCAGCATTTACTGCTGGTAAGTACCAGAGCAGCAGGGTCATGGAAACCTCCCTCCCTGATGTAATATTAGGGGACAATGGGAGAGACTGCTGTGTGCTGGCAGTCCAGTGTAAACTCTCTACCTCTCAACACTCCCAGCTCGGCTTGAGACATGTGGCAGTATAGTACGGACAGAGTGGCACTCAGCCACCAAGTCGAAAGAGCTGGCAATAGATTGGTGTTGAATCGATGCGGCACAAAATGCTGGAGGGTCACAGCAGGTCAGGCAGTATCTCTGGAGGGAAATAAACAATCAACGCTCCAGGTCGAGACCTTCATCAGGACTCGAAAGGGAGGGGGGAGGCAGGAGCCAGAATAAAAAGGAGGGGGGAGGGATGGGGGAGGAGGCAGAAGAAGTAAAGGGCTGAAGAAGAATAGTGGACCATGAGAGAAAGAGATGGAGGAGGGGAAACCAGAGGGAGGTGATGGGCAAGAGGGCAGCCTGTGGGGAATGGGAAAAGAGAGAAGGCGGAGGGGGGAGAAAGTATCGGAAGTTGGAGAAATCAATGTTCATGTTCATGGCATCAGGTTGGAGGCTAGACAGATGGAATATGACGTTGCTCCTCCAACCTGAGAGTGGCCTCATTGTGGTAGTAGAGGAGGCCACGGACTGACATGTCGGAATGGGAATGGGATGACAATTATAATAGAATCAATATACTGCTTTACACCTACCCGCAATTACAGGTAATCCAAGCACAATTTATCAAAGTCAGGAATGTGTGGGCTCTGGTGGGAGGGCTTCATTCATCAAGGTCATTTCTCCTGGAGGAGAATAAATGTGGCAAATTGAGAAACACCAGTCCCAACACAGTGGGACTGGCCAAGAGCTCTAGTCTTGAGATAGTTGTGGAAACAACAGTCTATCACACTCCCTCTTCACCGACAACTAAACAGCATTGGGGGGACACAAGAGATTCTGCAGATTCAGCAGGTCGGGCAGCATCTACAGAGAGGAATAAACAGTTGATGTTTTTGGTCTTCTATTTATTCCTCTCCACAGATCTGCCTGACCGGCTGAGCTTCTTCCACATTTTCTGAACATGAGGGGAAGGTGGAAGGTGAGCGTTTCTGATTTCTGAGGTACCCCCGTGCCTCTCACGTGGACAAGTTACAATACAGAAACAATGCAATATAGGACCAAGACCAGCTTCATTACGTCACTTTACTGCACGGAGGCTCTGTGACCATGGTAAAGGAATCCTTGTTCTAAGAACCAGCGAATCATTGTCCTGACCTGGGGGAGATACAGGGGACATTTGGCAATGATTCTGTGGGGAGAGAGTGGTGGGTGGATGGGCCAGGGGAACGTGACCCTCTGTGCTTTTAAATTGCCGCTACAGACTAACCCTCTGCAGTCTAACCTGGTTTCAATCTAGACCACTTACACTGGATTATAAATCAAAAACTCTGTCAGATCAGAACCACTTGTTTTTAATATATCATATTAAATTTAATAGCAAATCCTCATGACACCAACCCTAAAATATTATAAAGCAGTACCGTTTTAAGCTCCTTGTCTCTGGTGAGCATTTAATTGTGCTCTATAGAGCTACAAAGACTACGTCTGAACCTCTAAGTCCACACTTCCATTCATGTGCAGATCTATAGCTACCGGCCTTCAGAGGAGAGGCGCCACAGCCTCCCCAGTCAACAGTGCTCACCCCCACCCCCACTATGGGTGGACATAAAAGATTCCTTGCCACTATTTTGAAAGAGTACTGGATTCCTGCTCGATGTGCTCACCAATGCCTAAACCACAAGCAACACTTTTTTTTAAAGCAGTCAGATTATCTGTCATTATCCCTCCGTGATCTCGGTTTGCACAAACTAGCCACCACATTATATTTCAGCAGGGACTGTACTTCAAAAAAATTAAGAGCTTTGTTGACCTTAGAGCACTTCAGCACAGATCCGGGTTGCCAAAATCACAAGATAAATGGAAACAAGTTCGTTCCCCACCCTCATCCTGATTCACCTCAACAGTGACTGATGCTGTAAATTAGGGATTTATATCATCTTTAAGAATGGTGCTTCCCAAAACCTGAGGTTTAGTGTTCTAGTGGGACTAGAGGGACTTGGAGGTTGGGGGCTGTGAAAGGTAGAGAGAAGAGAGAAGAGAGGGAGAGAGGGAGGAGGAAAAAATCAAGGGAGAACATGGTGGGGAGAGAGGGTGGCGGGGCAGAGAGGGGTGAGGAGAGTGTGGTGGAGAGAGAGGTGGGAGGAAATAAAGGGGTGTGGAAGAGAGAGGGAGATAGAAGAATGAGGGTGAAAAACGTGAGCTCGAGCGGGAAGGCAGTGGGGGGAAGTACAAACAAATAATGTAAGGTCTGAAGGAAGTTCAGCTATCTAAAAAGTTTTAAATCCACAATACAGCATTGATTACATGTATTCCAAGCCTTCTTCCTATCCAGAGCAGCTGCGTTTTCCATCTCTGGCTGAACACTTTCCAACATGTTAATAAAACATTAGCAGCACAAAATTATAAAACACACACAAAAATGTTAAGAAGCAAAACATTTCAGCATTCCTTGACTTCTCCTTGGATGGCCATTGTTTTGGGTTAGATCTCAGCCTTTACTGTAACGTACAGTGATATATGTCCAGCACGAGGAAGGTGGAGTTGCAGGGAAGAAGTGGTGGGGAACATTCACAAATGCTGGTCCTTTGTGCTTAGACAAGGTTAAGGTGGAAGGATACCCAAGGTTTGTCTGGGCTTTATCCACATCAAGCATGAGGACAGCTTCTGGCCCACTGTTATAAAACTACTCAATGGTCTCCTAGTATATTGAAATTAACCTCACATCTATTGAGGGGAGTGGATAGTCACCCATTCATAACCCTCCGCTGATGCTGTCTGACCTGCTGAGGTACTCCACCATTTTGTGTGTGTTACTCTTTTAATGGTTCCTTAAGTTTGTCATACCTGGGAGGGGCAATGGTAGGGATAAGCGCTCACTAACTATTAAATGCTCCCAGTGGCATGCTTCTCAAATAGCCTAACAACCAAGTGCAGCGCTTGGCCTCACAGGAGAAGGGGCAAAGGCAGGTTACAGTAGCCTTAAAACTAGTCGCTTCAGGCAGATGGGGCTCATTAGCCATAGTTGGCAGCTCATCAAGGAGAAGGAAAACTCTTGATTTCGAATCTCCACTGCCTTATGGCTATAGTCTCTCATGGGAGCAACCCCATAGGAAAAATCCAGAGCTGGAGTCCCTAAGGTAGTCCTATATTGAGCTCAACACTGACGAGCAACTCCTGAAACATCACTGGTGCCAAACTGTATCCTTCTCTGCCATTCCTTTGTAGTTATCAGCCACATGAAGAGGGGGAGCTTGCTGTATGGGCAATAGCTTGCTCTCCATATCATACTGCGCTGGTTTGCATACAGGTGGTGCTGCACCAACAATGTAGGTAGCTAGGATGCAAGACGCATGGCTCACCACAGCTTGGAATTCAATACTATCATCCCCTCATACCAATCAGTAAGTTTCAAGACCTAGACCTAGACCTCAATACCACCTTGTATAACTGGACCTTCAATTTCCTCACTTGCAGACCCCAGCCAGTTTGGATTGGCAACAACATCTCCTCCACAATCTCCCTCAGTACAGGTGCATCTCAAGGCTGTGTACATAGCCCCCTGCTCTACTCGCTTACACTTACGACTGTGAGACTAATCACAGCTCCAATGCCATATTTAAGTTTGTTTACGACCCACTGTCCTAGGCTAAATCAAAGGTGGTGATGAATCAGCATAGAAGAGAGAGATTGAAAATCTGGCTGAGTGGGGCCACAACAACAACTTCTCACTCAATGTCAGCAAGACCAAGGAGTTGATTATTGACTTCAGGAGAGGAAAACTACAGATCCATGAGCCAGTTCTCATTCCGAGATCAGAGGTGGAGAAGGTCGGCAATTTTAAACTCCTTGGTGTTATCATTTCAGAGAATCTGCCCTGGGTCTAGCACAAGGAAAGCATGGCAGTGCCTCTACTTTCTTCGAAGACTGTGAAGATTCAGCATGTTATCTAAAACACTGACAAACTTCTATAGATGTACGGTGGAGAGTAAATTGACTGGTTGCATCACAGCCTGGTATAGAAACACCAGTATCCTTGAATTGAAAAGCCTAAAAAAGTAGTGGATACAGTCCAGTCCATCTACATGGAACACTGATGTAGGAGAGCTATATTGATCATCAAGGACCCTCACTACTCTCTTCTCGGTGCTGGCATCAGGAAGGAGCTACAGGAGCATCAGGACCCACATCACCAAAAGACCATAAGCCAGGTTCAGGAACAGTTATTACTTCTCAACTATCAGGCTGTTGAACCAAAGGGGATAACTTCGCTCACCACATCACTGAACTGAACTATTCCCACAACCTACGGACTCACATTCAAGTACTCTTCATCTCCTGTTCTTCATATTTATTATTATTTATTATCAAAGGTGCACATATCAGGATGCTCTTTATCAACTACAGTTCAACATTCAATACCATCATGCCCTCAAAACGAATCAATAAGCTCCAAAATCTTGGCCTCAATACCTCCTTGTGCAATTAGATCCTCAATTTCCTCACTTATAGACCCTACTCAGTTTGATTGGCAAAAACATCTCCTCCACGAAATCCATCAGTACAGGTGCACCACAAGACTGTGTGCTTAGCCCCCTGCTCTACTCGCTTTCCACCTATGACTCTGTGGCTAATCATAGCTCCAATGTCATATTCAAGTTTGCTGACAACACCACTGTCATAGATTGAATCAAAGGTGGTGATGAATCAGCATATAAGAGGGAGATTGAAAATCTAGCTGAGTGGTGCCACAACAACGACCTCTCACTCAATGTCAGCAAGACCAAACAACTGATTATAGACTTCAGGAGAAGGAAACCAGAGGTCCATGAGCTAGTCCTCACCAGAGGAGCAGAGGTGGAGAGGGCTATCAACTTTAAATTCATTGGTGTTACTATTTCAGCTGACCTGTTCTGGGTCAGCACGTAAGTGCAATTACAAACAACATGGCAGCACCTTTACTTTCTTAGGATTTTGCAGGGATTCAGTATGACATCTGAAACTTTGACAAACTTTTAGTTGTGTAGTGGAGAGTATATTGACTGGCTGCATCACAGCCTGGTATGGAAACACCAATGGCTTTGAATGGAAAATCCTGCAAAAAAGTAGTGGATCTGGCCCAGGCTATCACACAT
The DNA here is from genome assembly GCF_963921235.1 of Mobula hypostoma. NCBI lineage: Eukaryota > Metazoa > Chordata > Chondrichthyes > Myliobatiformes > Myliobatidae > Mobula > Mobula hypostoma. Next base: position 14,037,009 of record NC_086115.1, on the reverse strand, counting down.
AAAGCCCTCCGAACCACTGAGCACATCTGCATTTAACGGTCATGGGAAAGCATCATCCATTATCAGGGATCCCCACCTCCCAGGACATGCTCTCTTCTCACTGTTGCCATCAAGAAAAAGGTACAAGAGCCTCGGGACTTGCACCACCAGGTTCAGGAACAGTTATTATTCGCTCAACCATCATGCTCTTGAACTAAAGGGGATAACTTCACTCACTCCATCACTGAAATGTTCCCACAACCAATGGGCTCACTTTCAAAGTCCCTTCATCTCATGTTCCTGATATTTATTGCTTATTTATTTGTATTTGCACTTGTATAGTTTGTTGTCTTTTGCACTCTGGTTGAACACCTTAGTTGGGCGGTCTTTTATGGATTCTGTTATTATTCCTAGTCTACAGATTTGTTGAGTATGCACACAACAAGATGAATCTCAGGGTTGTATATGGTGACATGTATGAACTTTGATAATAAAATTTACTTTGAACTTTATTATTTCTTTTTGTATTTGCACTGTTTGCTGTCTTTTGCATCTTGGTTGTTTGTCCGTGCTGTTGGGTAAGGTGTTTTATTGATTCTATTGTGTTTCTTATATTTACTGTGAATGCCTACAAGAAAATGAATCTCAGGGTTTTATATGATGACATGTATGTACTTTGATAATAAATTTACTTTGAACTTTGACCCCCAACTAACAGAGGCCTCATTGGTTTTCATTATAATACCTTGACATACTGATGTAATGATTGATCTGTATGAACGGTATGCACGATAAATTCTTCACCGTGCCTTGGTACATTTGACAATAATAAACCAATTTGCCATTGTGCAACCAGCTTCAAACAGCAGTGCCTACAGCAGGGGGATTCAATGGCTTTAACCAGAACACGTTTTCCCTCCGGTTAATTGGTGCTCGCCTGCACTGCGTTGCAAACTTGTCAAGTCACTGTGCGCTGAAAGCGCTCCACTGTAAACAGGAAACCAGCTGCAGCTGCCACTGGGGAGCCCTGGCATTTCGGCCTCAAACAAAGCAAAGGGCAGGTGATGAAATCATAATAATACTGCATTCCTTATGTGTATGCCTTGAATTTTAAATGAAACTTAAAAGGAACAAGAGAAGCATGAGGAGCTAAGTCATGCAGATATCAGACAGTGAGGGCGCAACACATGGCCATCTGCAACTTACCTTTGAACAAGTCTCTCTGTACCCTCTCCAAGGTCTTAGAAGGCTTCGAAAAGTGCCATGGTCAGAATTCATTACAATATTCCAGCCGAGACCCAACCAGTGTTTAGCCAAAGTTCCTAGCTACTATTTTTAAGGACCGAGATTGAACAGTTTGCTGTGTGCTCCATCCCTAGTCTCCCCAAACAGACCCTTTACTCCCATTTAAGGAAGGTCAGCCAGGCCCTGGTGGGTAAAGGAAATGCTTCAAAGTTAACATCACAATTAGCCTGAAGAGATTCAACATCACATTTACAAAACTGGGAAGACATTGCACCTGGAGGAAATCTGTTTAAAAGGGAGCTGAGCTACATAACAGTGACCTCCGCTGTGCTGCATTAAACAAGTGGCAGCTGCAAAAGGAGAGTACGAACACCCAGAAGGCCAGCCACGAACCATAGTCACCACTAACTCATGCCCACACTGCACCAGAACATGCGGATCCCAAAATGGCCTCTACAGCCTCCTAAGGACCCACTGATAGTCCCTTAAGAGAGCATCTTACTCGACTTGAATGATCACAAGAAGTGCATTTAGCAGCTTTGATGTCTCTGTGAGATTCAGATGTATTATCAATGACATGAAATTTGCAATCCCTTTAACTCTACAGTTCTCTTCGCTCTTCTTGTCATAACTTACTTGTTTACATTAAATTCCATTTGTCCCTCGCACCATTTTGCAGCCTCCTGAAGCTTGTTATCCTTCTCCTTGCTACGATGTTGATGAGTTTTGAATCCCTTTTATTTATTCAACATTTTCATATGATGTAAGCTGACCTTTTCCAAATCCTTTTCAATAACTTTTTGTTTGTGTATGGAGGAGCGGAGTTAATGACAGATAATGATTTTAACTGATGAAGCATAGCAGCCCAGCCTTTGTTTTGTTCTGTTTTTTTTTTAAGTGTAGGGGGACTTTTTCTTTGCATAAAATTTTTAAAACCTATTTTCATGTTCAGTTATTAAGCGATTGGGAGGCTTAAATTAAATATGTTACTCGGAGTCTGTGTCTGTATACGTTAACCATTATTAATGTAATCCTGATCTCTTTGTATCATTATCATTGTCATGTTTATCAATTTGAAACTTAATAAAAAGATTGAGAAAGAAAAAAGAAAGAATCCCTTTTAAAACGGATCAGAATCAGAATCAGCAGCAATACAGAGCAGTACATAAAAAAATTATAAATTGTAATAAGAATATAAAAAAGTAGTGCAGAACAAAACAAAATAGTGAGGTAGTTTGTGGGTTGATGGACTATTCAGAAATATGATGGTGGAGGGGAAGAAGCTGTTTCTAAAACATTGAGTGTGGGTGTTCAGGCTCCTATACCTCTTCCCTGATGAGAAGGGGGTATATCCTGGCAGGTGGGGGGCCTTCATGATGGATACCGCCTTCTTGGGGCATCACCTTTTGAAGATGTCCTTGATGATGTGGAGGTTTAGTGCCCATGATGGCATTTAGTTTACATCTCTGCAGCTTATTCCCATCCTGTCCATTGGTCCCTCCATACCAGATGGTGATAAAACCACTCAGTATGCTCTGCACTCTATATCTGTAGAAATTTGCGAGTCTTTGTTGACATACACTCCTAATGTGTGTTCTCCTTCCTTAAGTCCACAACCAATTCTTTAGTCTCTCCCTTCCCCCACCTTTTAAATCTATTCATCTTTTTTTCTCCAGTCCTGTTGAAGGGTCTTGGCCCAAAACATCAACTGTACTTCTTTCCACAGATGCTGCCTGGCCTCCAGCATTCTGTGTGTGTTGCTTGGATTTCCAGCATCTGCAAATTCTCTCTTTGTAATTCCTCATTCTTACTGATGTTCAGTGCAAAGTTGTTGAAAACCTTGCAAACTTGGTAACTTTTTGTGCTGTAAGCTTCCATGTAATGGTTCTACAAAGGCTCACAGGTCAATCTCAAACAACGGTACTTGCGACCGCTCAATAATACAGAACCTACGCTCAGTGGCCACTTTATTAGGTACAACTGCACACCTGCTCATTAATGCAACTCAATACATAAAAGTATGTAGACATGGTCAAAAGGTTCATTGTTGCTCAGACCAAGCTTCAGAACGGGGAAGAAATGTGATCTAAGTGACTTTGACCACAGAATGATTGTTGGTGCCAGACGGGGTGGTTTGAGTATCTCAGAAACTGATCTCTTGGGATTTTCATGCACAACAGTCTCTAGATTTTACAGAGAATGGTACAAGAAACAGAAAGACATGTATTAAGTGGCAGTCCTGTGGGCGATTACACCTTATTAATGAGAGGTCAGAAGAGAATGGCCAGACTGGCTCAAGCTGACAGGAAGGTGACAGTAACCCAAATAACGTTGCAATGGTGTGCATAGAGCATCTGTGAAAGCACAAACCATTGAACCTTGAAGTGAATAGGCTACAGCAGCAGAAGACCATGAGCATACACTCAGTGGCCAGTTTATTAAGTATAAGAGGTGCCAAATAAAGGGCACACTGTGTGTAAATTAAACTCGACGTTCCCACTTATGCCTTCTCAGGTATGAGGGGAAATGTGTTTCAGTCAGGGGGAGTGACAGTGTGGATCTTGCCACCACTGGAAGTGACCGAGGCAGCCAGCACATTAGCATGGATGGATTTCCACGAAGACAAGCTTTACCAGGTACACCCGCGCTTTAATGCAAATATCTAATCAGCCAATCAGCAGGCAGCAACTCAAGGTATTAAAAAAAAGCAAGTAGACATGGGGGCACCATGGCAGCAGAGTGCCTTACAGATCCGGGTATCGGAGTTTAATTCTGGCATCCTCGTTAAGGAATGTGCATGTTTTCCCCTGAACCGCATGGGCTTCCTCTGGGTGCTCTAGTTTCCTCTGACTGACCAAAGATGTACCAGGTAGTAGATCAATTGGTCATTGTAAATTGTCCCATGATTAGACTAGAGTTGAATTGGGGCTGCTGGCAGCATGACTTAAAGGTCCAGAAGGACCTGCTCTGCACTGTATCTCTAAATAAATAAATACTGATAAGTGAGAGCTACAGGAGACACATGAAGATCACGGACAGGTAACTGCAACCACTGTAAGTGAGGGGCAATTTAATAATTTTGACAACCTTAAGGGAAGCTTCACACCCTTTTGAGTCAAATTTACTGGGACTGAGAGCGGTAGTTTCCTGAACATTGGAGAAGCGCGGTAGCATAGCGATTATTATCAGCGGTAAGATCAGGGTTCAATTCCTGCTGCTCTCTGTAAGGGGGTTTGTACGTTCTCCCCGTAACCACGTGGCTTTCTTCTGGATGCTCTAGTTTCCTCCCACATTCCGAAGATGTACAAGTTAGGGTCTTCCCTTAAACCTATCTCTTTCAGTATTATACTTCCTTACCCAGGGAAAATGACTGAACGTTCACCTAATCCGTGCCCCTCATAATTTTATAAACCTTCATAAGGTCACCTCTCATTCTCCTACACTCCGGGGCAAAAGTCCAGGGTTATTCTTATAGCTCAAGCCCTCCAGTCCCAGTAACATCCTCATGAATCTTTTGAAGATGAGATGCTAAGAAACATACTACATGACGAATTTACCTACCAACAGCAAATAGAGTTTGCATGGACATCAAATTTATTTTTCAGGAGATGCTAACATCTCTGGCCAAGCCCCCATTTGTTGCTTATAGCAACCTGGTCAACTATTGCAGGGGTCTGTAAGGAGTCAGGCACACTGACGGGGTCTGGGTTACAGTTTAAAGTAAATTTATTATCAAAGTACATATATGTCACTATATACAACCATTAAATTTATTTTCTTGTGGGCATTCAGAATAAATATAAAGAAGCATCATAGAATCAATGAAAAACCACACGCAAGATGGACGAACAACCAATATGGAAAAAGACAATAAACATGCAATTACAAAAAAAACTGTAAATGAGCAATAAATATCAAGAACATGAGATGAGGAGTCCTTAAAAGTGCGTCTGTAGGTTTTGGGAACATTTCAATGACGGGGTGAGTGAAATTGACTGAAGTCAGATGATCTGACTTACAGGAATTCAACTTTACACAAGTTCTCCCATAAATTTTCAAAGTATTTTCAAGATGGTAATAATAAGAAAATATTTCATGGCATTCATTGATTAGATAAGCATTTATTTATTGACATACATCACAGAGCAGGTCCCTCTGGCCCTGTGAGTCATGTCACCCCTCCACTCCCCCAATTTAATTCTAGCCTCATCATGGGACAATTTACCATGACCAAGCAACCTACTAACCTGTATGCCTTTCGACTGTGGGAGGAAACTGGAGCACACAAAAGAAACCCACATGATCATGGGAAGAACGTACAAGCTTACACGCAGCAGCGGGATTTGAACCCGTGTCATGTGTACTGTAGAGCATGGTGCCACCCCATTCCAGAAGCCTAATTCTGGAGAGTGCTCAGATGAATACTTGGTGAAACTATAGCAAGTGTATATAGAATGATACAATGTGGATTATTACAGAAGATGGACATTCTGGTTTTGTGATATCAGCACACAGAGAGTTGCATGACCTGGGGACTGACTGTACAGGCAAAACCAGGTGAAAAAAATGACAGCAAACCTTCCTCCCTGAATCAGTCACCATCACCAGGGATAGCTTTTTTAATCCAAGGTTTATTTAATTACTTGAATTTAACTGTGATGGAATTCAATCTTGCCTCCTGATCAGTGGGCAAGGTCTCTGCATACCAATAGCAAATAGCCACATGAGAGGTCCCCTGGACCTCATATCTTTATTTCTCAGGGGATGTGCACATCTGAGGCCAGCACCCCCAATCGTTACCCATAGCAACCTACCCAGCTAGTCCAATAATTTAAGCACTATAGACTGGTTATAATCTGGGTGGCATGGTAATGTCGGGGTACACATGGTGATTTGTGCAATTGCTTTACAGCTCCAGTGATCACTTTCCACCATTGCCTGCAAAGAATTTACATGTTCTCCCCATGACTGCATGGGTCTCCTCATAGTATTCCTCTTACATTCCAGAGATGTATAGGTTAGCTTAGTAAATTGTGGGCAGGCTGCATTGACACCAAAATCATGACAACACTTGCAAACTTCCCCCAGCATAACCCTCATTGATCTGATTTGATGCAAATGATGCATTTCACTGTATGTTTCAATGTACAAGTGACAAATAATGCTAATTTTCTTTTCTTCTTCTCACTGTACTATTGTACCCAAGGAGATGATGTGGCGGAGGGAATAAGGAAATATGCAACTGGCAACACAATTATGTGAGTTTGCAAGTGTCAGCTGATAAGTAGTAAGTACAAGAGATGCTGCAGATGCTGAAAATCAAGCGAAACACACACAAAATGCTGGAGCAACTCAGCCTGCGTTTGCGGGCTTTTGGCATTTTTCCGGGAGCTTGATCAAATCACAATTCATTAGCAATGACAAATAAAAATGAGACAGGGACAAGTGGAGCGGCCATTATTGGAGTGGACTAGCATTAGAGTAAGGAGGCTTTGGCTCATCGGGCTTGGGCCAGGCAAGTATCTGGTAAGTTTATTCTTCTTTATTCTTCATCTGTTAATACACAGAGCAGTGAGAATAGCTCCAGGGGTTATGTTGTGTTCTTTATGTGAGAAATGGGAATTCTGGGAGGATTCCAGCCCCCCAGTAACTGCACCTGCACCAGGTGCACCGAGCTGCAGCTCCTCAGGGAACGTGTAAAGGAACTGGGGCTGCTGCTTGATGACCTTTGGCTCATATGAAACTGAGGAGGTGTTAGACAGGAGCTACAGGGAGGTGGTCACCACTAAGTTGCAGGAGGCAGGTACCTGGGTGACTGTCAGGAGAGAGAAAGGAAATGGGCAGCCAGTACAGAGTACCCTTGTGGCCATTCTCTTCAATAATATATATTTCATTTTGGATACTGCTGAGTGAGTCAGCCTAAAAGGGGTTGCTGCAGTGACCAGGTCTCTAGCACCATCCGGAGCTGCGAAGGGAAGGGCGAGCAGAGGGTTGCAGTACTGATAAGAGATTCCATAGTTAGAGGGGTAGACACACAATTCTGTGGATGTGATAGAGACACTCGGATGGTTTGTTGCTACCAGATGCCAGGGTCAGAGACATTTTGAATCAGGTCCACAACATCCAAAAGGGGGAGGGTGAGCAGCCAGAAGTCTTGGTACATGTTGGCACCAATGACATAGCTAGGAAAAGGGAGGAGGTTCTAAAGAGAGAATTTAGGGAGTGAGGTAGAAAGCTGAAAAACAGGACCTCCAGGGTAGTAATCTCTGGATGCTGCCTGTGTCACGGGCCAGTGAGGGTAAGAATAGGAGCATTTGGCGGATGAATGCATGGCTGAGGTACAGGTGCAGGGGGGAGGGTTTCAGATTTCTGTATCATTGGGATCTCTTCTGGAGAAGATATGACCTGTACAAAGCGGACAGGTTACACCTGAATCCGAGGGGGACCTTGCAGGCAGGTTTGCTAGGGCTATAGGGGAGGGTTTAAACTAATCTGACAGGGCAATGTAAAAATGAGTGACTGGGGCAGTTGATAAACAAGAGGCAGTGTGTAGTGAGATAGTGAGACGGTCAGAAAGGACGTGCAGATGATAGGGCACAACTGCAGTCAGCAGGATGAGTTGCTGTGTTACAGGGGGACAAAAATCAAAAAGGGTGACAAATACAGAACTGAAGGTGTTATACAGTCCTATAAAAAGTATTCACTCCCCACCCCGGAAGTTATCATGTTCTATAACACTGAATCATAGTGGATATAATTTGGCTTTTTTGACACGATTCAACAGAAAAAGACTCTTTCGTGTTAAAGTGAAAACAGATTTCTACAAAGTGATCGAAATTAATTACAAATATAAAACACAAAATAATTGATTGTATAAGTATTCACCCCCTTTAATATTACACACCAAATCATCACTGGTACAGCCAATTGGTTTTAGAAGTCACATAATTAGTTAAATAGAGATCACAAACAAGAGAAAATCTGCAGATGCTGGAAATCCGAGCAACACACCCAAAATGCTGGAGGAACTCAGCAGGCCAGGCAGCATCTATGGAAAAAAGTACAGTTGACATTTCGGGCTGAGACCCTTTGGCGAGCCCTGCCAAGTTCCTCCAGCATTTTGTGTGTGTTGAATAAAACTGAATTGACTTTATTACTTACATCCTTCACATACATGAGTAAAAATCTTTACGTTAAATCTCCGTCTCATGTGCAATGTGCAATCATAGTAATTTATAATAACTTATAATGAATAGAACAGTCAATGTAACATAGAAATGTACTCAAATCAGCGTGAGTTAATCAGTCTGATGGCCTGGTGGAAGAAGCTGTCCTGGAGACTGTTGGTCCTGGTTTTTATGCTGCGGTACCGTTTCCCGGATGGTAGCAGCTGGAATAGATTGTGGTTGGGGTGACTCAGGTCCCCAATGATCCTTCGGGCCCTTTTTTCACATCTGTCTTTATAAATGTCCTGAATCATAGGAAGTTCACAACTACAGATGTGCTGGGCTGTCCGCACCATTCTCTGCAGAATCCTGGAGGTTAATGCAAGTACAGTTCCCATACCAGACAGTGATGCAGCCAGTTAGGATGCTCTCAATTGTGCCCCTGAAAAAAGTTCTTACGATTTGGGGACCCATACCAAACTTCTTCAACCGTCTGAGGTGAAAGAGGCGCCGTTGTGCCTTTCTCAACACACAGCTGGTGTGTACAGACCACAAGGCCTTCAGTGATGTGGATGCCGAGGAACTTAAAACTGTTTACCCTCTCAACCACAAATCCATTGATGTCATTAGGGGTTAGCCCATCTCCATTCCTCCTGTAATCGACAACTAGCTCCTTTGTTTTTGCGACATTGAGGGAGAGGTTGTTTTCTTGACACCACTGTGTCAGAGAGATGACTCCTTCCCTGTAGGCCACCTCGTTATTGTTTGAGATTAGGCAATGTAGTGACATTGGCAAATTGAATTAGCAGATTACAGCTGAGGGTGGCGACACAGTCATGGTTATACAGGGAGTAAAGGATGGGACTTAGTACACAGCCCTGAGGGGCTCCTGTGTTGAGAATCAGAGGGCTGAAGGTGAGGGAGCCCACTCTTACCAACTGCCAATGATCTGACAGGAAGTCCAGGATCCAGCTGCACAAGGCAGGGTCAAGGCCGAGGTCTCTGTGAGTTTCTTGTGTTGCTTGTTAAATGGAGATCACCGTGGGCAGTCAAGGTGTTTCAATTGACTGTAGTGATAATACACCTATATCTGGAAGATCCAACTGCTGGTGAGTCAGTATCCTGGCAAAAACTACACCATGAAGACAAAAGAACACTCCAAGTAACTCCACAGAACGGTTATTGAAAAGCACAGGTCAGGAGATGGATACAAGAAAATGTCCAAGTCACTGAGTGCCCCTTGGGGTAGAATTAAGTCAATCATCAGGAAATGGAAAGAATATGGCTCAGCTGTAAATCTGCCCAGCACAGGCTGTCCTCAAAGACTCAGTGACCATGCAAGAAGGAGACTAGTGAGGGAGGCCACCAAGAAGTCTATGACGACTTTGGAGGAGCTTCAAACTTCAGTGGTTGAGATGGGAGAGACTGCATATACAATTGTTGCCTGGGTACTTCACTAGTCCCAGCTTTATGGGAGAGTGGCAAAGACAAAGCCATAACTGCTAGAGTCAGTTATCAAAGAAGTGATAACAGCACATTTGGAAAGCGGTGAAATCATCGGACAAAGTCAGCATGGGTTTGTGAAAGGAAAATCATGTCTGACGAATCTCATAGAATTTTTTGAGGATGTAACTAGTAGAGTAGATAGGGGAGAACCAGTGGATGTGGTATATTTGGGTTTTCAAAAGGCTTTTGACAAGGTCCCACACAGGAGATTAGTGTGCAAACTTAAAGCACACGGTATTGGGGGTAAGGTATTGATGTGGACAGAGAATTGGTTGGCAGACAGGAAGCAAAGAGTCGGAATAAACGGGACCTTTTCAGAATGGCAGGCAGTGACTAGTGGGGTACCGCAAGGCTCAGTGCTGGGACCCCAGTTGTTTACAATATATATTAATGACTTAGATGAGGGAATTAAATGCAGCATCTCCAAGTTTGCGGATGACACGAAGCTGGGCGGAAGTGTTAGCTGTGAGGAAGATGCTAAGAGGATGCAGGGTGACTTGGATAGCTTAGGTGAGTGGGCAAATTCATGGCAGATGCAATTTAATGTGGATAAATGTGAGGTTATCCACTTTGGTGGCAAGAACAGGAAAACAGATTATTATCTGAATGGTGGCCGATTAGGAAAAGGGGAGGTGCAACGAGACCTGGGTGTCATTATACACCAGTCATTGAAAGTGGGCATGCAAGTACAGCAGGCGGTGAAAAAGGCGAATGGTATGCTGGCATTTATAGCGAGAGGATTCGAGTACAGGAGCAGGGAGGTAATACTGCAGTTGTACAAGGCCTCAGTGAGACCACACCTGGAGTATTGTGTGCAGTTTTGGTCCCCTAATCTGAGGAAAGACATCCTTGCCATAGAGGGAGTACAAAGAAGGTTCACCAGATTGATTCCTGGGATGGCAGGACTTTCATATGATGAAAGACTGGATCGACTAGGCTTATACTCGTTGGAATTTAGAAGATTGAGGGGAGATCTTATTGAAGCGTATAAAATCCTAAAGGGATTGGACAGGCTAGATGTGGGAAGATTGTTCCCGATGTTGGGGAAGTCCAGAGCGAGGGGTCACAGTTTGAGGATAAAGGGGAAACCTTTTAGGACCGAGATTAGGAAAAACTTCTTCACACAGAGAGTGGTGAATCTGTGGAATTCTTTGCCACAGGAAACAGTTGAGGCCAGTTCATTGGCTATATTTAAGAGGGAGTTAGATATGGCCCTTGTGGCTAAAGGGATCAGGGGGTATGGAGGGAAGGCTGGTACAGGGTTCTGAGTTGGATGATCAGCCATGATCATACTGAATGGCGGTGCAGGCTCGAAGGGCCGAATGGCTTACTCCTGCACCTATTTTCTATGTTTCTATGTTAAAAAAAACTGACACGAAATCTTGGCTAGAGTTTGCCAGAAGGCATATGGGAGACTCTGAAGTCAACTGGAAGAAGGTTCTATGGTCTGATGAAACCAAAATCGAGCTTTTTAGCCATCAGACTAAACGGCATGTTTGGTGCAAACCAAACATCGCACATCATCATAAGCACACCATCCTTAACATGAAACATGGTGGTAGCTGCATCATGCTGTGGGGATGCTTCACTGCAGCAGGTCCTGCAAGGCTTGTGAAGGTAGAGGGTAAAATGAATGCAGCAAGACACAGGGAAGTCCTGGAAGAAAACCCGATGCAGTCTGCAAGAGAACTGCGACTTGGTAGGTTTATTTTCCAGCAAGACAATGACCCCAAGCATAAAGCCAAAGCTACACAGGAATGGCTTAAAACCAACAGTTAACATCCAGGTAACATTCACAACACGCTGGAGAAACTCAGCAGGTCGACAGCATTCGTGGAAACGAACAGTCAACATTTTGGGCCGGAACCCTTCATCAGGACTGAAGAGGGAAGGGGCAGAGGCCCTATAAAGAAGGTGGGGGGAGGGTGGGAAGGAGAAGGCTGGTAGGTGCCAGGTGAAAAACCAGTAAGGGGAAAGATAAAGGGGTTGGGGAGGGGATAGGCAGGAAAGGTGATGAAGGAATAAGGGAAAACACAATGGGTAGTAGGAGGAGGCAGAACCATGAGGGAGGTAGTAGGCAGCTGGGGAGGGGGCAGAGTGAAACTGGAATAGGGGAAGGGTGGGTGGGGGGAGGGAATTACTGGAAGTTGGAGAATTCGATGTTCATACCAAGGGGCTGGAGACTACCCAGACGCTGTATGAGGTGTTGCTCCTCCAACCTGAGTTTAGCCTCATCATGGCAGTAGAGGAGGCCATGTATGGACATATCTGAATGGGAATGGGAAGCAGAGTTGAAGTGGGTGGCTACCGGGAGATCCTGCCTGTTGTGGCGGACGGAGTGGAGGTACTCGACGAAGCGGTCCCCCAATCTGCGTCGGGTTTCACCGATGTAGAGGAGGCCGCACCGGGAGCACCAGATGCAATAGATGACCCCAACAGACTCACAAGTGAAGTGTTGCCTCACCTGGAAGGACTGTTTAGGGCCCTGAATGGCGGCAAGAGAGGAGGTGTAGGGACATGTGTGGCACTTACGCTTACAGGGATAAGTGCCTGGTGGGAGATCCGTGGGGAGGGACGTGTGGACCAGGGAGTCGTGGAGGGACCGATCCCTGCGGAAAGCGGAGGGGGGGTGGAGAGGGAAAGATTGCTTAGTGGTGGGGTCCTGTTGAAGGTGGCGGAAGTTGTGGAGGATAATGTGCTGGATCTGGAGGCTGGTGGGGTGGTAGGTGAGGACAAGGAGAACTCTGTCTCTGTTGTGGTGGCGGGAGGATGGGGTGAGGGCCGAAGTGCAGGAAATGGAGGAGATGCGGGTGAGGGCATCATTGATGACGGCAGAAGGGAAACCACGATCCTTAAAGAAAGAGGACATTTGAGATGTTCTGGAACAGAAAGCCTCATCCTGGGAGCAGATGCAGCAGAGACAGAGGAACTGGGAATAGGTAATGGCATTTTTGCATGTGGCGGGGTGGGAAGAGATATAGTCGAGGTAGTTATGAGAGTCAGTGGGCTTATAGAAGATGTCAGTGGACGGTCTGTCTCCAGAGATGGAGACCGAGAGATCGAGAAAGGGGAGAAAAGTGTCCGAGATAGACCAAGTGAATTTGAGGGCTGGGTGGAAGTTTGAAGTAAAGTCGATGAAATTGACGAGCTCAGCATGGGTGCAGGAAGCAGCACCAATGTAGTCATCAATGTAGCGAAGGAAAAGTTGGAGAGCAGTACCAGTGTAGGGTTGGAGCACAGACTGTTCCACATAACCAACGAAGAGGCAGGCATAGCTGGGGCCCATGCGAGTGCCCATAGCTACACCCTTGGTCTGAAGAAAGTGGGAAGAGCCAAAAGAGAAGTTATTAAGTGTGAGTACCAGTTCCGCCAACCAGAGGAGGGTGGTGGTGGTGGGGAACTGGTGAGGTCTATTGTCCAGAAAGTAGCAGAGGGCTTTGAGGCCTTCTTGATGGGGAATGGAGGTGTATAAGGATTAGAAATCCATAGTGAAAATGAAGTGGTCGGGACCAGGGAACTGGAAGTTATTGAAGAGGTGGAGGGCATGGGATGTATCCTGGATGTAGGTGGGGAGGGACTGAACTATGGGTGACAAAATGGAGTCCAGGTAGGCAGATACAAGTTCGTTGGGACAGGAGCAAGCAGAAACTATGGGTCTACCAGGACAGTCAGGCTTGTGGATCTTGGGGAGGAAGTAAAACCGAGCAGTACGGGGTGTGGGAATTATGAGTTTAGTGGCTGAGGACGGAAGGTCTCCGGAGTTGATAAGGGCGGAGATGGTGCGGGAGACAATGGTTTGATGTTTTTTGGTGGGGTCCTGTTCCAGGGGTAAGTAAGAGGAGGTATCAGAGAGCTGCCGTTTGGCCTCAGTGATGTAGCGGTCCATCCGCCAGACTACTACAGCACCACCTTTGTCTGCGGGTTTGATGGTGAGGTTGGGATTAGTGCGGAGAGAGTGGAGGGCAGTGCGTTCAGAGGGAGTGAGGCTGGAACAGGAGAGAAGAGTGGTGAAGTTGAGACGGTTGATGTCTCGGCAACAGTTGGAGATGAAAAGATCGAGTGCAGGTAGAAGGCCCAGGCGGGGTGTCCAGGAGGAGGAGGAGGGTTGAAGACGGAAGAAGGGGTCATCAGTAGGGGGAGGGGAATCCTTGCCAAAGAAGTAGGCTCGGAGACGTAGATGACGGAAGAAGAGTTCAGCGTTATGGCGGGCACGGAACTCACTGAGGTGTGGATGGAGGGGGACAAAAGTGAGGCCCTTGCTAAGGACAGAACGTTCTGCCTCAGAGAGGGGAAGGTCAGAGGGGATGGTGAAGACACAGAAAGGGTTGGGGCTGGGGTCAGAGGAGGGTAAAGAGTTCCCTCCGCGACTCCCTGGTCCACACGTCACTCCCCACGGATCTCCCAACCGGCACTTATCCCTGTAAGCGTAAGTGCTACACCTGTCCCTACACCTCCTCTCTTGCCACCATTCAGGGCCCTAAACAGTCCTTCCAGGTGAGGCAACACTTCACTTTGTGAGTCTGGTGGGGTCATCTATTGCATCCGGTGCTCCCGGTGCGGCCTCCTCCACATCGGTGAAACCCGACGCAGATTGGGGGACCGCTTCGTCGAGTACCTCCGCTCCGTCCGCCACAACAGACAGGATCTCCTGCTGGCCACCCACTTCAACTCTGCTTCACGTTTCCATTCAGATATGTCCATACATGGACTCCTCTATTGCCATGATGAGGCTAAACTCAGGTTGGAGGAGCAACTTTTCATATACCATCTAGGTAGTCTCCAGCCCCTTGGTATGAACACTGAATTCTCCAACTTCCGGTATTTCCCTCCCTCCCCTTCCCCCAGCTGCCTATCACCTCCCTCATGGTTCCACCTCCTTCTACTACCCATTGTGTTTTCCCCTATTCCTTCATCACCTTTTCTGCCTATCACCTCCCTGCTTCCCCTCCCCCACCACTTTATCTTTCCCCTTACTGGTTTTTCACCTGGAACCTTCTAGCCTTCTCCTTCCCACCCTCCCCCCACCTTCTTTATAGAGCCTCTGCCTCTTCCCTCTTCAGTCCTGATGAAGGGTTCCGGCCTGAAACGTTGACTGATCGTTTCCACGGATGCTGCCCGACCTGCTGAGTTCCTCCAGCTTGTAGTGAGTGTTGCTTTGACCCCAGCATCTGCAGAATATTTTGAGTTAATGTCCTGGAGTGGCCAAGTCAGAGTCCAGACCTCAATCCACTTGAGAATTTGTGGCTGGACTTGAAAGGAACTGTTCACTCATGATCATCATGCAATCTGACAGAGCTTAAGCAGTTTTGTAATGAAGAATGGAGAAAACATGCAGTGTCTGATTGGAGACCTATGCACACAGACTCAAGGCTGTAATTGCTGATTGGAGACCTATGCACACAGACTCAAGGCTGTAATTGCTGCCAAAGATACATCTAGCAAGGTTTCCTTATGGGAAAATCTTGCCTGACAAAATTGTTGGAATTCTTTGAAGAAATAATGAGGATAGAATTGAATTGAATTGACTTTATTACTTACATCCTTCATATACATGAGGAGTAAAAATCTTTACGTTACGTCTCTGTTCAAATGTGCAATGTGAAATCAAAGTAATTTATAATAAATATTATGTACAATGGGATAGTCAATATAACATGGAAATATAGTTTCGTCAGCATGAATTAAGCAGACTGATGGCCTGGTGGAAGAAGCTGCCCCGAAGGCTGTTGGTTCGGACTTTTATGCCAGAGGACAAAAGAGTATTGGTTAGTGTTGTGAACTTGGATTTTCAGAAGACCTTTGACAAGGTGCTTAACAAGGTAAGAGCCCATGGTATTACAGAAAACATACTAGCATGGATATAGCATTGGCTGATTGGCAGCAGGCAAAGAGAAGGAATAAATGGAGCCTGTTGGCTGACAGTGACTAATGCTGTTCCACAGGGGTTGATTTTGGAACTGCTTCTTACATTTAATGTCCATGATTTGGATGATGGAATTGATGGCTTTGTGGCCAAGTTTGCAGATGATACGAAGATAGATGGATGGGCAGGCAGTGTTGAGGAATCAGGGAGGCTACAGAAGGACTTGGACAGCTTAGGAAAATGGGAAATGTGGCAGATAGAATATAGTGCTGGGAAGTGTACAGTCATGCACTTTGGTGTAAGGAATAGAAGTGTAGACTATTTCCAAACAGGAAGAAAATTCAAAAATCTGAGGTGCAAAAGGACTTGGGAGTCCTCGTGCAGGATTTCCTAAAGATTAACATGCAGGTTGAGTCAGTGATGAGGAAGGCAAATACAATGTTAGCATTCACTTCAAGAGGACTAGAATACAAAAGTAAGTATGTAACGCTGAGTCTTTATAAGGCACTGTGAGGCCTCACTTGGACTATTGTGAGCAGTTTGGGGTTCCTTATCTAAGAAAGGATGTACTGACATTGGAGAAGGTTCGAAGGAGGTTCACGGAAATGATTCTGGAAATGAAAGGCTTATCATATGAGGAGTGTCTGATGACTCTGGACCTGTATTTGCTGGAATTTTGAAGAATGAGGGGGCAACTCAATGAAACCTATCAAATCTTGAAAGGCATCACTGGAGTGGATCTAGAGAGGATGCTTCCCATAGTGGGGGAAGCTACAACCTCAGAAAGGAAACACGTTCATTTAGAACAGAGATCGAGGAGAAATTTCTTTAGCTAGAGGGTGGTGAATCTGTGGAATTTGTTGCCACAGACGGCTGTGGAGGCCAGGTCTTTGGGTGTATTTGAGGTGGAGGTTGATAGGTTCTTGATTAGTTAGGAAATGAAAGGTATGAAAGGCAGCAGAATGGGGTTGAGAGAGAAATGCATGGCAGAGCAGTCTCAATGGGCCAAATGGTCTTATTCTGCACCGATGAATTATGGTTTTATGCTCGGGCAGCAGCAATCTCAAGGAATAAACAAGATGACATTTTGGGCTAAGATCCCTCATCAGGACTTGGGGGAGAGTTAGATTGCAGATGAGGAGGGGGCCTGTAAAGATACAGAGAGAGAGAGAGAGAAAAGAGTTAAGAAAGCCAAGGGGCCTTTGAATGAGAGGATTAAAAGCAGGGAGGGTGGAACCTGGTGACTAATGTTTCAAGGCACCAACAACAACTATGAGTCAAGGGTATTCCAGCAATTAGGACAACGAAGACGTGGTTGCAGGAGGATCTGTGGATCTGAACGAACACACCATGGATGTCAATGACTTTATCAAAACACTCTCCACAAAATCACTCAGAGTCTCCCCCAACCAGAAGCCCTGGATGAACCAGGTTCACAATCAGCTGAGGGCCAGATCAGAGATACTCAAGTCTGGCAACCAAGAAAGTTACAAGAGATCCAGGTATGATCTCCAGAAAGCCATATCATGGGCAAAGTGGCAATTCTGGATTAAACAAATCAATGAAGGACGCTCGACTGTTTTGGCAGGACTTTAATGCTATCACCTCTTACAAATGGCACGACCGTGGTGGGTCTCATCAGCAAGAACAATGAGTCAGCATACAGGGAGGAGGTGCAGCGGCAAACGGACAGGTGCAGAGCCAACAACCTGTCTCTGAATGTGAACAAAACAAAAAAGATGGTTGTTGACTTCAGGAGGACACGGAGCGACCACTCTCCGCTGAACATTGTCGATTCCTCCGTAGAGGTTGTTAAGAGCACCAAATTTCTTGGTGTTCACCTGGTGGAGAATCTCACCTGGTCCCTCAACACCAGCTCCATAGCAAAGAAAGCCCAGCAGCGTCTCTACTTTCGGCAAAGGCTGAGAAAAGTCCATCTCCCACCCGTCATCCTCACCACATTCTACAGAGGTTGTATTGAGAGCATCCTGAGCAGCTGCATCATTCAGGAATTGCACTATCTCAGATCACAAGACCCTGCAGCGGATAGTGAGGTCAGCTGAGAAGATCATTGGGGTCTCTCTTCCCGCCGTTACAGACATTTACACCACACACTGCATCCGTAAAGCAAACAGCATTA